>NW_004955446.1:4415220-4428219 GCF_000276665.1 Chinchilla lanigera
TCATACTGGTTTCCTGAATCAGTCCCTCGGGAAAAGAAAGCATTCATGATTGGCCTTGTTATCATGATGTGCTCATAGATGCCTATTTAGAAAACAACTCCCAAGATCTCACAGAAAAGTCCAGAGCCCCTACTCACTCTCTTTCTTCTGACAGCGGGAAAGGAGCCTGCTCATTGCTATGATCTTCTCTTTGTTTAATTAGTAAAGTAAGCAATCAGATTTGTTCAAATGCTTTCCTAGAGCTTTGTGGAGATAACACGTAGAAAAGTACTTTGTAATTTCTGATATAGATTTAAATCAGACAACTAAAGCAAAAACTTCAATCAAGTTGATGTTGAACACTTTTCTGTGTAGCAAAAGCAGGTGAAAAACAAACTCTTCTCAAAAGATTAGCAAAACTGCCTAACAAATTGCTCTTTTAAGGGTAAAATTTTTTCCTTAATAAAGAAATCACTATATGCTCATCATTGAATCTTTGGGAAAAAAAGCTTTAGTGTAAGGAATACAGAAAAAGCCACCCATCATCCCACATAGTAGCATTTTTTTTTGTATTTTTAGATGTTTTTCTAGATGAATATATATTAAGTCCATCATTTTTGAATAAAAAGCATCATGTCATAAATAGTACAGTATTTGTGACTTGCTTTTTGAACAGTGCTACATGGTGGACACTTTTCCACATTAATATATTTACAGTGTCCATTTTAAGGAAAACTTATCTACAGATCTTTGCAACATGTATGATTATTTCCTTAGGATAAATAGTTATTAATTGGAATTTCTGAATCAAATGTAGGACCATTTTTAAGAACTCTTGATAAATTTTGCTAAATAGTAACCTGTCAAATTTAAACTGAAGTATGCCCTTTACCAGCCATTACTGAGAATATATGAATTTCATAACTTTTTTCATTTCTTTGGTAATCTAAATTACATTTCTTTGATCACCAGTGAGTGAGGACATTTCTTTGAGAGTTTTCTGATCACATTACTTTTTCTTTCATGGACTGAAATTCTATGCCTTTTTCTTGTTTTATGTCTGTTTGCAATGACGCTGATAAGCAATTTTGCATATAATATTAGCTTGAATAAATATTTAATACAATAAATCATACAGATTATGAGTATGACATATATTTATTTTTGTCAAGCTGTAGATATTGATTGCACCAAACAAAACCTGGAAAATACTGTGAGCCAAAATACAAAATAATCATATTTCATTTTATATTAATAGTTTATACTATTTAAATTTCTTCCAAAAGATCCACTAATAGTCTTTGAGAGAACAGTGTCTATGATTCTGATCACAGTGAATGGATTCCAATACAGCTCATTAAATTGAACATGTGAAGAGGAAATCTAGTCATTATCTCTGAACTCACTTCTTATAAAAATGTAAATTGGAATGGATGCATCATTGAGGAATTTCCATCATTGTTGAAGCCAGCTTGCCTCTTACTAACATATTGGTAATATTTTCTACATATGCATAATTAGAGGTAGGACTCTTTCTGATAGGAGTTTCTTGATCATTTTGTTATAATTGAGCTAACTGTAAAGGAGAATTAAATTACTTCTTTTTCATAAAACATGTAGAGCTATGTTTAAATGTTTTTAATATTAAATTTGGTTTCCTGAAGGGCAGTAGCCAGTGATGGGAAATGCTTAAGGTAGAAAGCTTTGAAATTTGTTTAAGTACCAGATGAGAAGCTATGGTTTATAATACCAGAAAATCTGACTTTTAAAATATCTCTGCTTACCAGAAAGCTAACATTAAAAAGAGAAGTAATACCAAGCTTTAGTGAGAAGAATTTACATGCATTGCTTTTGGGAGTGCAATTAATAGTACTCCTTAAAAGCTGGCTGTGTTTTTCCAACTATGTAACTATCCAATAATCCAACATTTACTCCTATGAATTTATCCCCTTAGATAAATGTCCAAGAAAACTGGAAAAAACTTATGTTTATTATAATAGTCCCAAATTGTAAACAACTCATATGCCATTCAGTGGTAAAACAGATACATTGTTGTACATTCACACTGTGAAATACTCTACAATAACAAAGAAAAAAAACCACTACCTCTTGCAACATATGAGTGAATCTCACAAATATACTGAATGATTTTATTACATGAATCTTGACATCTAGCAAAACTGACCTCTGAAAATGGAAATCAGAATAATGGTTATTTACCTCTCGGGTGTGAGGTTGACTGGTAAGAAATAGGAGAGACCCTTCTGGGCACTAAAGGCGTTCCACCGCGTGATGAAGGTGGTGGTTAGCCGGGTGTACACACACACTGGAATGAAATGAACTATCCACTTAGATTAGTGCATCGGCTCATTTGCTGTGTGTATCCTTTTTCATAAAAGAAAAGACTCTGTTGATGATTTTAACTTCAGGAAAGTTGGAATAAATACACTGAAATTTCTCCCCTCTTAAGAAAAAAAAAAATCCTTAGCCCTCTGTCCTTCCCCAGGACCTGCCTGTCTCTGCTCTTTCCTTTCCGGAGTTCTTTCAGCGATGTCGGTGATCACTGTCTTTCCAACCTCCCAGTCTCGCTTCAACCACTGTCCTGCTTCCTTCCCTGAAACAGTCTGTTCCAAGATCTCAAACACCTCGGATATTAAATTTAATGAACAATTTTCAGTTATTTTATGTCTGTCTGGAGCATTCATATTCTCTTTCTGTTTCTTTTTTATTACTGCATGTTTGCAGTACATGATGATGATGTTTACATCACAGGAGGTGGTCCATGAACACAACCTCCTAATTCTTTTCTCTCCCTTTCCTGCCCCTCCCTGCTCCTTCTATCTCTGGGCCCCCCATCATTTGCGAAAGCCAACTTTCCATTTTCTTCTTTCAGTTATCTTTTAATCCCTTTTCCCTCCCTTTTCCCCACCCCCTTGTTTGCTCTCCTTCCCATTGTCTATCTTTTAATTTTAGACTTCTCATTTAAGAGCAACCATGTGATATGTAAGATTATGTGCCTAATTTATTTCATTGAATAGTATCCTCTCACAGTCTTGACCTCTTCCTGCTCCTGGAAAGCGTCTCCTTGTTCTTGTGATGCTGCCTTTCATGATTTTCCTCCGACCTCTGAGGCTGCTGTTTCTTTGTGCCCTGTGCCCATTCCTTCACCTCCTGATGCTCTTTAGAGCTCCTCCCTAGCACCACTCACTTCACAGTACTCCCTGGGTGATATATACAGGATACATACATGTATGGAAATGCCACAGTAGCCTCATTAATTTGTACCAATTAATAATTATATAAAATTTTTTGAGACAGGGTCTCGCTATGTAGTTCAGGCTCACCTTGAACTCATAGTCCAGGCTGGCCTTGAACTCATGGCAATTCTCTGCCTCAGCCTCCCAAGTGCTGGGATTATAGGCATGCACCATCATGTCCAGCTAAAATATTTTTTTAAAATTTCATCTTAGATACCTATATCAGTGCCTTTGGAAAACCTCCCAATAACCCTAACCCACATTAATATCACCCCTATAAAATCTCAGTACTCCCTATATTTATCACTAGGATGCCATCTATCATACTGAACTATCACCACTTGCTTGCCCCCGCTCTTCCTCTGCTTAGTGAACATAAACTGTAGATACCACAGTCATAGGTGACCAGCAGAGGTGTTTCACCTTATGTTGCACATTCACAAATTAATTCCTTCACATTTTTCATTTTCAGAGGGCAATGTTTTGTGAAAGATTTCTTGTCATTAACCTAGTTATGTCTCTAAAATGATGGCTATTTTCAAATCATTTTTCTGATGTATATTTACATTAATTCTTTTCATACAAAGTGGGTAGAATGCAGAATCCCTCGTTTCATTTCGAGTTCCAAAGATTTTGTTCATTTCACACTTACGCAGACTTTCTACGTTGCATAGTGTATTTTTCTGCATATATGTTTTGCACTGTAAGCATTTGCACTTAAACATGAAATACCAATGCTCTAGCCCTTCTAAAATTGGGATGAACCTCCTGTTATGGTTTAAAAGACCATAAATACGACACTACCAGGGTGCTTCCACAGGGAAGGAAATATCTGAAATGGGAAAGGAGTCCTTGGCAGTGGTTTTAGAGGCGTGTGAGAAAAAAGGAGATGGGATGAAAGAAGCTTCATAACGTTGTTATTTCTTTCTTCATTTTTGTCATGAAAATGTGGTACCATAAAAGGGCAATTAACTCAAGACAGATTCATATTATTCAACTCATGGTACGAAGGAGACATAAAACAGACATAAAAGACAATTGTGGATATTTCCTTTTACTGGTAAATCCACCAGTGTTGACACGGTAGGTAAAGGGTTAACAGCAGCCTTGAGTTTCTCACCCTGCTACTAGGGGGAAAATGACCTCAACCAGACCCCCTTGTAAACATCCTAATGGTATTTACTAGTGGAAAGATACCACAGAGTCCCTGTCTAAAATAATTCTTTTTGGCAGCATAGACCTAGCCTGTCTAGACTGTGTATTTTAAATAAACTTTCAGTTTATGGATTTATGGGGTGTAGCTGGCTGAAGATTGAGAGGTAGTCATGTAAGCATTTTCTATCTGTCTAACTGAAAAGATATAAAACTGGGAACCTCAAAATCAAAATGGATCTTTTTAGGACAACATGTTCACATGAATTGTTCAGAATTCAGCTGTTACCCAGAAACCAAAATATACCTTCATACCAGACAAAGGTACAGTTTTGGGAAGCTGTGTCTGATAGACTCAGACTCCTCAGAAGGGAATGTCCAAGTGTGTTAGAGTCTTGCTACTATCTTTCGTGTCCTTAGTAAAGTCTAGGGTTGGATAAGATATATAATATTCTAGAGTCTCCTTTGAACTTTCAACTTTTTGGTCAAAACAGCAAGTATGGATAAGAAATGGAAGGATGATAAATGTGACATATCCAAACAGAATGAGGATAGCTTATTTCTGAAATAGTACTGCGAAAATTAGTATTTCAAAATAAACGGGTTCCTTCTTGAGAGTGTATGGTAGAACAAAAATAAAAAGGGAAAATCATTTAAAATTAAAATAGAAAGTATATGAAACTATTTCTGAGTTTTATTTAAGGAAGATATTTCTAAGCAAAACAATAAAACATCAAAAGAAGAACCAGGAGAGAAAGGCTTGATAGATTAAGAACTAACTGGGGAAACACATTTGCAACACATTTGACAGATGTGCATTTAGTATATTGAGTTAAAAATTAGAGTCACCATAGGAAAAGGTGATAGGTAATTGTCAAATGTAGAAATATAAAGTGTCAATGAATGTAAATGCAACTATATTTATTACTAATCAAGAAAACCCAAAATACATTTTAAAAAATGAGATACCATATGATTTTCTGTGCGTTACACTGGCTGTACTTTTGAATGGTTAGAATATCCTAGGGTGACAACCAGGGGCCTGAGATGAAGTCACGCTCCTTCACGCTGCTGGTGGGAAGTAAACATGGCAGTCACAGAGGAGAGGACCAAGGGGATACTTTTGAACAATACGAAGACATTCAACAATACGAACTGGTCCCAAGGAAAGCACTTTAGGCCTAGTGGAAGAAGCCAGACTAAAAAAGATAAATGCTATACAGTTCCACTTAAGTGACACTTTGACAGCAAAGTTACAGAGACAAGGAGCAGAGCAGCATCTGCTGATGCAGACTGGGAGGGACTGACTGCGAAGTGGCAACACAGAGCCTTGGAGGCCATAGAACTCTTCTATGTCTTGATGCTGATGGTGGCTACAACTCTGTGTATTTGTTAAAACTCATAGAAATAGGTAAGGGTAAATTTTACTGTGAGTTACATACATGTAAAGGATTAAAAATTTTAAAAATTAAAATAATAAAAATGGCTGGGAATTGTTTCTGTTTTACTTGAAAAAAATGTTTCATTGAAGCATTCAAAGCTTTTATAATGTTAATTAAAATCATCTCTATATGGTTTAAGCTACTTGTATAAAATAATTTATATTTATTGGGCTAATCAACTTTGAAAATCCATAAATTCACAAGAAAACAAGTCAAGCGGGGGAGGAGCTCTATACTTAATTGTTAAGACATTATGATTTCTCTCTTTTCTCTTTTCTTTCTTACACTTCCCCTGTTTCCTTCCAGCTGCCTATAGGTGTTTAACATTGAGAGAAGTTTCTAATGTAGTTTTTCATGTACCAGGCTTTAAACAGAGGAATGGAAAACTTAGATAGAAGCTCACCAGAGGAGGCAGAAATATTCCTCATGTTACAGTCACCTTCATAGACCATCAATAAAAGCAAGGAGACTTAACAATAAACTCAGATTTCTGTGAAGGAATGTCCATTAGGATGTATAGCAAAAGGGTTGATAATGTAGCTTTCAGAGCTTTGTCTTGATCCAGGGATAGAACTTAGATAAACCCATATTCCCAGCTATCTCTCTTAAATGTAAATGATTTAAGCTAACATTCTAGAAAGAAGTAAAGCATATTGGTTTCAAAGTGAGCATCCCTACGAAGTACAATAAAAACTCTTCTACCTGTTGTCACCAGGCCTGGTAATTGGATGGTTAACAAGTAAACTACAGCTTTATACTTAACACTGTCATTTTAAGTTGGGACACATAACTGTACATTCACCTACCAGTCTTCTTACAATAGGCTGATGTTTTCTCTGACTATAGATCTACTGATTTGAGTTTGCCATCTAGAAAAACCTACACTCATATCATCTCTAGTTTTGAGTTTCAATTTATATAGAGTACAATGAGAAATTAAAGACAAGTGTGATGCACACCAAGTGCAGAAACCTTTTAGAATTTGATGACGACTCTTCATAGCCTTTTATAGTTATCTTGTCCACACTGACAGCAACTTTTTTTTACTAGCTCATTGACTTAGCATTTATCCTTGGGCTTTCTTTTTAGACTCTTATTTCACCAAATTACATTTTCAAAATTATATATCATAAACACCTTTGGAATCCAACAAAACTGACTATGTATAATTCAACTAGTGGGGCAGAAGGCCATGGCTCATAGTAGAAGTAGCTTCCTAATCTAGTCATGAATCAGTAATTCTACAGAGGGAATGGAGAGTTTTCCTTAAACCAATGATAAAGGTAAGTGAAAATCAGTTACGAGGATATCTATGGTACCTGAAAGGTAGCTTTTCTGTGACATTGATTGATAAGCATAAGTATGAGTTAGATATATTTGTTTTAAAAAGTAAAATGCATAGGCACACCAAGCTGAATTGTAAAGTATATGCAAATAGACCAAGATTTTCATTTTATAATAAAACAACTATTACTAAATCTATTTAGATTTTTATAATGAATTTATGTGACAATGGATTCGGGAGGAATATAGTTACCCTGGTTAACACAATTTATTTTTCCCCATACCCTCCTATCTGTGACCTCTAATATGCACTAGACTTCTCACATGGGCCCTACTAGAATCTCCTGTGTACACTGCAGCTCCTCATCGTGACCACCACCTCTCGTTCTCCACTGAGGTTTCCTCATCCAATTCAGAGCTATCTTCTTTTCACTGCTATCATCGTAGCCTTCTGTCTTCAAACTCAATCCTGCTCCCAATTATGAGCCACTTTTTGGCTGTTCTTCGATGTCTAATGAAGGTATACCCTAATCAGACTTCCATTTCTGAAAGTTCTGCGTTTAGGGCATTCACTACTTTGACTTTAAGGGCTGCAAATTATCCTTCTTTGTAAAGCAGAGACTTACACTGGCACCTCTAGAGCAATTTATTTCAGTCACAGCAGAGCTTTTCAACAAGGATATCCTACATCAGTGGTCTCCAACCTTTTGATACCAGAGACCAGTTTTATGGAAGACAGTTTTCCCACAGAGTGGGGTGGGGTGTTGGGACAGTGCATGTACATTACATTTATTGTGCCCTTTATTTCTACTATTATTACATTGTGCACTTTATTTTTATTATTATGTTAGATTCTTATAAGGAGCATAAAACCCAGATCCCTTGTGTGTTCAGTTCATAGTAGGGTTTGCGCTCCTATGAGACTCTAATGCCACTACTGATCCGACAGGAGGTGGAGCTCAGGTGACAATTCCAGTAAAGAGGTGCAGCTGCCAATACAGATGAAGCTTCCCTTGCTCGCCTCCTGCTGTGCAGCAGAGGGTGGGTGTTGGGGGAGGGCCGAGGTCCTTGCCCTAAATAACTTTTTGAAACTTGTATTGGTCAATTTTTTCCCCAAGACTCTGTTTCGAAAAAGTAGACTTTTGCCTTTCTCAAAACGTCCTCTAATACCAACTGGCCAAACACGTGCAACTGCTTCATGCAGTAGCATTTGGTGTGCACCACAGGGGTCTTTCCCTAAATGGTGCTGGCAGGACCATTTCATCTCCAAAAAGAATGTGTCTTCCTGTCTGCTGTGGAGAGGGAAGATCTAGTTTAGCTAACACTATATGAATTTATTCATGTAAGCAAAGATGAATAGAGATTTGAGAAGTCCTTACTTTATACTATTTAAGATACACATATTTTATGTGGATAGCCTTTCTTGACATTTAATAAACAACCTTTATTTATAGCCATTTTAAGGTAACTATGTATTTTTTCTTTGATTATGACAGTTATTTGGAGAGATACAGCTTACAGGAAACATCTTTCTAGCTGTTATTTATGCATGAGTTAAGGGCAGAGGCAATCTTTCCCCAAGCATTCATTCAACTTTCTGCTGGTCATTAAGCCAGTTTGTGGATGCACTCATTGTAGAGTTTTCAAGCTGAAATCAGACATCTAAAGTATCCATATGTTCTCTCACAAGAAAAATATGCACGTTCTGAAAGATCTGTCTATTTACAGGTCTAAGTAAGCATAGAGAATAAACACATGCTCATGGAAGAGCAATACTTCTTGGCAGGTATGTCAGTAGCCACCAGTTCCACTTCCTGCTATATTTACTGTCTTTTCAAGGCTCCAATCTGACTTCTGTCCCCAGTGTTCCACTTGCTGTTAAGTCAAGGTTACCAAGAACCTTTCTCACAAAACCCACTGTTCCTTCTCTCTTCATCTTATTTGACATTTCTGCAGCATTTGGCACAACTGTCAGATTTTCCATCTTTTTTTAAAAGATTAAGTTTATTGGTACATTTTAGGTGTACATAATGATCACATTCATCACAGGGAATTTGTACCTGCATGTGAAAGAACTTGATCCTTTTTTTCCCCATCCTCCTACCCTCCCTTCAATCTCTCTTCCTCTCCTTATTTACAAAAGCTTTGTTTTTGTTTTTTTCCTTCTTTTCTCTTTTTTTTCTTTTCCCACCCACCTCATCTTGATATGTTTTTCTCTTGACTTCTAAGGCCTTATACCCCCCAAATTCCTGCCACTGGCTCAGTCTCCTTTATTGGATCTTTTTCTCCTCCCTAAACTTTTAAGAGCACTTCTGTCCATAGCATTTTTCCCTTTTTCTATTGACATTATCTCTGTAAAAGATCTCATGTGGTCCCAAAGTTTTAAATGCTATCTCCATTGCAATGTCTTCCAAATTTAAATTTATAGCTCTGACCTTTTCTCTGAGCACCCAAGTTTTCCTAATGGACATTAGCTTCTAATGGATATTAATGGATGCCTAAAGGAATTGTTAATATAGTATATTCAAACTGAGCTTTTGATTTTTGCTCTCTCATTCCCCAAAGTACATCTCACCCTGTTTTGTGGCGTGACACCCTCACCAAGTCAGTTGCTCAAGCCAAATCAAAAGACTCAGTTTTGAGTCTTTTCTTTCCTTCATCTCCCTCATTCCCCTTCCAAACTTCGAGCCATCTGGAAGTCCTGCTGGCCTCACCTTAACAATGATATCTGTAAAATAAGCCACTGTAGCTGACATGACTGAAATTTCTCTTGCCCTATGTAGCCTTTTCTTACACATTTTAGAAATATAAATCTCATTCTCTAATGGCTTTTCACCGCATTTAAAATCAAGTCCACTCTTGCCTGTGACCTGACATTGCCCCGCCAGGCTGGCTCCTAACTCCTTCCTGACCTTGTCTTGTCTTGCTCTTCCACTTCTTGTTACACACCAGTCTGTCAGGTTCTGAACTGCCCAAGTTTGCTCCTGCCCCAGGTCTTTGTCCTTTCTCCTTCTGCTTGGCATGCTCTGCCCCAGATCCCCACATGGTTAACTCCTTTTGTTAATCTGGTCTCCTAACAAATGTTACTCCTCATAGAGGACTCCCTGCCTAGCTGGCAGTTGCTCTTCCTCTGCCCCCCACCCCCAGCCATGAGGCATACTTGCTCATGAACATGTTCATTCATGTCCTCCCACTCTCTCGGCTGCTGATTCTCCAATAGTAGTGTCCATTGTAATCACCTGGGGAGTTGGAGCCCTATCCTCAGAGCTGTGGATGTATTTGATATAGGTTGCACCCTGAGCATCACTAATTTTAAAAGTTTCCCAGGTTTTAAAAAACATGTTTGTGTATGTATTTTTTTTTTATTTGTTGGATGTCTCTTCTAGCAGATATAAATTGCACTAGGGTGAGTCACTTCCACTTTATTTCCTGGGGTACCCCCAGTGTGTGTTCTAGGGGATATTTTTGGACCTCAGGAAATATGCCTTCTAAGTCCCATGGAATCAAAAAAGTAGAGCCCTTTGACTGAAAATCACTTAATATAGGTTTCCAAACCTTCTTATTCAATTAATACAGCTGGAGTTAAAAAGCCTTAATTCATCCTGGCTGAGTTTCAGCATCATTAATCTCTCCAAAGTTGAGAAGGCAGCAAAAGAGGTTGGTGATTCTTCAGAAGAATCAAGAAGAGAACTGAATGCAGTTGGAGAATAATGATCCACTCAAGAGGAAGGAAATGAAAGAGCTGTCTATGCGACTCAACTGAGAAATGGATTTGGTTATTTCCTGAGCCACATCAGTAGATGGAAGAGTTCGTAGGAACGGAGATGGGAGGATGCTGGGCAAGAGGGAGGTTCACTGGTAACAGCAGCCTGCGTCCGTGCAGACACAAGAGTGAGAGTCAAGGTTTCAGCCAGTGTGTGCGGATGGACGGATCTGTGAGCACAGCAGCCCAGCAACAGAAGAGTTAAGACTGTATTGGAAAAGGCCATCTGGCAGCATCAGGGCTTCAGGCTGAAGCACAGCTGACTATAACGAATGTGAGACAAGGCCCTTTCTATCCAAACACACTTGAGCAGGATGAGAGGGCAGGAGGGTTTGTGGGGGTGCAGGGGGGCACCAGATTCTGCAAAGAATGGGGGATGGGAATACGAGCCATTTTTTCTTTCTTTCTCTTTTTTTTTCTCTTTCTTTCTTTCTTTCTTTCTTTCTTTCTTTCTTTCTTTCTTTCTTTCTTTCTTTCTTTTCTTTCTTCTCTCTGGTACCAGGGCTCAAACTCATGACCTTGTGCTTGTCAGGCAGGTGCTTATGCCACTGAGCTGCATCCCCAGCCCAAAACCATTTTCCTTAAGTTGTATCTCTAGGGGTCTGGGGGTGTATAGCTCAGTGGATGAGGGTGCACTTTGCATGCAGGAGGCCTCGCATACTCCTCAAAAATAGTAGATGCCAGGAACTGAAGAATTTGGAGAAATGTTTGATTACTTATCTACATGCCTAAAAATGCAAACATAGATGCTCCTTCCAGAAACATTCAACTTCCAGAAACAAAAGGTTATTATTTTGATACTTGAATAGATATATACACAATTCCTGCTAAGAGTAAATGCCCTTTATAAAGCTCATTCTGCTTTCTATGGTTTGCTGCTTTAGCCTCATTGTTCCAGGGAACTCTTGTCTGTTTAGATTTGTGAAAACAGACACCCAGCTGATTGAACCCAGGTATGGCTCCAGGATATCATAACAAATTGTGGTGGCGCTTGCACTGTTTAGAAAATGACTTAGACCATGATAACATTAAGTCATTGTGAAGCTCTTCCCATATATGGCTCTAGTTCAGTTTTCATCACCTAAATTTTCCCAACTTTAACTATAGGTCTGTCTTTGGTGAGCTTCTTCCTTTTCATCTTTCTGAAAGACAGTAAGCATGCCAAAAAGATTTAAGACACAAAATCTTTCAAGACCTAAGGTTCTCTTTAAAAATAGCACTTAGTGGTAAGCAAGGAGCAAGTTTTGCTGTTAGCTAAACCTGTGTGCATACAAAGGAAGAAAGCAAAGAAGGAAGAAAAAATACTCGCAGGGTGGAAACCAAGGGGTAGAGCAGGAGGGTATTTTCAAGGTCATAAGACATTCTGACACTGTCAAAACACATTAGTATTTCTGCTACTACAATGTTATTAATAAAGGGGTTCTCTAAATTACCTAAGTACTCTGTAGTTTGAAGTATTAAATTATCTATAATTCTTGCATGGCAACATGCTCAAATCATATGAAGATGAACACAACATACACATGTACATACAAGATATTTTGTTTTTCAAGATCTGTGAGTTTTTATCTGCATATGTCCAGAAATAGATACTGAAAACCTCAGTGCCAACGTTCGAACAGTATACAATAAATGTAAGTTGAACACAAAGTGAATGAATGAATAGATGAATGGGGAGTATGTTCCCAGACTCTGACCTACACTGGTTGTGACCCTGTTGCAGCAGGCAGCTTCTTCATGTGCTGGAGCTGGATTAGAAAACTAATGAGAGTGTAGGTCCACAGTCCCCTAACTCTGGAGATGATAAATAACAAACTGCCCTGGTGCAGAGCTTTGTTTTCTGCTCAGTGTGAATATTGATGTTTCCAATGACTTTAAGTTACCAACCATAGATGTTACTTTTAACTAAAGGAATGAATTAGGGTCTAGAGATATAGCTAAGTGGTAGAAGAGTGCTTGGCTAGTATGTGTGAGGGCTTTGGTTCAGTCCCAGCACTGCAGAAAAGAAAAAAAATGCTTTCTATAATGGTCTACTTTATGAGATTTTTCTAATGCTAAAAGTAAAGCAAAACAAAACAAAACAGAAAACACAAAAAAGTAAAAAAAAAAAAAAAAAAAAAAA
>NW_004955446.1:4428319-4439692 GCF_000276665.1 Chinchilla lanigera
AACACAGACCTTAAATCAGTGTTGTTCTGCAGATTTTCCCTTGGCTGTCCAACATTTAACCCTCCTACCTTGTCTCATTGCTGGGGAGACTAAGAGTTTGCTATGTCCACTGTGGAACTGGGATGGGGAGAGCCTCTCTACTCCTACTCTCCGCAGCCAGGATTCTGCACTTGACCAACTGGTCTTCCTACCAGAGCTTGGAAGCTCTGCACTGTGTGGCTGAAGATTAAGGAACGGTTAGGCTCATTTAAAGCAGCAGGATCTGCAGGGGCATTGGCTGTGGCAGCGTCCTGGCCATTCCACTTTTGCTGTGTGGGATCACATCCATATTCCTTTTCTCTTGTCTCCCCATTTAATTGCATGATCTCTCTCCTTAACCTTCCAATATATCCTTCTATTTGCTTCAGGTACATACAGCCTGGTGCTCTTGTTTGCAAAATCCCATAATGGGCACATCTTGATCACTAATCAATAACAGAACTAAACCTCTTCCTGGCTGTTATAAATAAAGTGAAGAGAAAAAGCACAAAGATATAAATTGTCCAACAGATTTGTACTACATTCAGCCATTATTTGTGTTCTTCCAGTCATGGCACAGTGGCAAGTCTAGTGGCCTTTAAAACAGGAGGATATGCATTCAAGCACTGACCCTCCCATTAACTGACAGCATGACCTTGGGCAAGATATTCTCTATGGGCCTCCTTTTTCTCACCTATAGAACAAGAATAGAAATATCACACAGGTATGTTACCAGGACAAAGTGAGGCTATCTTTTTGTCATCATGAAAGCACTTTTCAATCATGAAGCTATTTTTATCATTCCAGGTCAATAAGATCTCTTCTATATAATCTCATTTTGCACACCACCCACTTCCATTATATATTTCCTCAGTTCTCTTTTCAGATGGAAGCTGGGAGGTGAAAGGCTTCTGGTTTCAAACTCTCATTTTAAAAAGGACCTTATACCATTACTTCCAAAATAAGCAATAAAGCTAAACTATGCTGAAAAGAGGAACAGATGCCTGCCTTCCTTCCTTCTTAGTTCAAAAGCTATGTTCAGAACCCAGGTCTGTTTTCTGGTGACCCTTCAAAGCTATCATCCAAACATGTTGGCTTCTCCTTTCTTGGGGGCTATACTGGCTCCAACAGACCCTTTGTTTGTGCCCCTGGCTCTCAACCTTGTGTGTACATCAGAATTCCCCAGGGTTATTTAAACAATTCTGGCACCCAAGCCATGTCCCAGACCAAGTAAGGGAGGTGGGAAGGACTCAAGCAGTGACATTTTTTGAAGCTCTTTGGGTGATTACAATGGACATCACAGTTTTAGTGACTATTTGGTCTATGTTGATCTGAGAACCTATTTATTTCAGCAAGGCCTGTGAATTGAAACCACCATTATCTTTCCCCCCATTCCTCTACTCAGTCTTTCTTTTCTTCCACCTTGAGCCTGACAGCAGAGTCAAGGTATGTTCACTATATTGTGTGCATACTCTACGTTGTTTTGAAAGCATTCTAAAAGGACAAGTCACTTTTATAAAGGATAAATACTTGCCTTAAACCCAGTCATTTTCCTGAGTAGTAGCCTTTATCGGTAGTTCGTCATTTTTCTAGGGCATTTTTTCTGAAGGCAGACATCCTATTCTTGGTGCCAAACCTCAGAGGAATTATTCTTGAACACTTGAAACCCTTTTTAAGAATACTGAAGTGGAAAATATTTACACTTTTCTAATCATAATATAATCTCCCAAACTATTTTTTATCACTTTATGTGTAAGTCTCTTTTTCTGGATTATAATGAAAGTGTTATTGATGCCCCAAGTAGTTTGGTTCGAGAATACTAGGCTAATAATAATAGTTGGCACCTATCAAGTAGATATGATATGTCTAATGTTTTGCTTAGTGCTTTACTTACCCCACATCATGTAATTCTCATGGCAACCCAGCAAAGGTGCTGCTATTATTATCTGCAATTTTTCAAGGGTAGGAGCTGAGGCTTGCAGGGATAATCTCTGATGTCACTCTTTGTTAACTAGCAGTTCTGTCATTTATTTCACACAGGTGTATATTGTGAAAGGAAATTTATTAAACAACTGTGTGCCTAAATGTGCCCTAATCTCTTTCACTTATGTCTCTCATTTTATCTTTATAACCACCAACACACCAGGTAAAAAATGTGACAGGTGCTCTAGGGAAGCAAAGCAGATCGAGAGCCTTTTCTTCTGGCTCTTTGGCCTCCTGACTTTCTCACTCCTGCTTCCTCTCTCATTATTCTATCCAATGAAATGAGGGCAACTTCACCAGGACTCAGAACAAATCCTGCAGGGGAAATGCCCTCTCCATCCTTCTCCCTCTCCATCCTTCACCCTCTCCCTTGATCTTTAGTCTCCAAATCAGGAAGAAGACTGAATCAGAGGCTGGTACATTGTTCTTTATGTAACGTAGAACACAAGCAAAGCAGCAGGTTTTGTATATAGCTGCCTAATAAATAAAACCATCATTTAGGGGTTGGAGAGGAGGTTTGTAGCTAAATAGTATGGTGCTTTCCAGCACCAAAAAGAAAAAAAAAGCTAAAACTCTACATATGCAAATGTAAATTTTTTTTAGATTTTTCTACAACTCTGTTAAACAAGGATATTCATGGCTTAGTAGGCATGAGTACAATTTTCCCCTACATATTTAATACAGAATATTTAGAGACATAGATATGTAAAAGGAAGAAAAGGAAAGTCACTTATCTAGAAAAGCAAAGCTATAAAGATTTTGGTGTACATCTCTCCCTCTCTCTCTCTCTCTCTCTATATATATATATGTATATATGCAATAATTTTTTTCTTTTTTCAAAAATGGGGTCATAGAGGAAAAGTATTTTATAATCTGCCATTTCACTTACTGTCATTTGAAATGTTTATATAAAAGTAGAGTACTTGTGTATATCTTATTTAATTAATTCTCTATCGAGTATTTAGCTCGTTTCTCATTTTCACTGTAAATATAAATTTTTTCAGCTAAAAAACTTTGAAGTATTATTAAAATTATAGCTTGTAGTTGTCAGGGAATTGATCAAAAGGAGCTAAACAGCTAAGCGGAAGTTCCAAAGGGGGTCTTCCGATGACCAGATCTCTATCCCAGTGGTTCTCCATCCTTACTGCAGGTCTTCGAATCACCTACAGAGATCTTTTCTTTTTTTCTTTCTTTCTTTTTTAAGTACCACTGTCCTCTTTTCACCCCTAGACTTCTGATTTAATTGGTCTGGGTGGAGCCCCGGTATCATTATTTCTAAAAATTTCTCTGGAGGCTGTAAGGCGCAGCAGAGTTAAGAGCTGCAGCTCTATACCAGGTGGCTCCTAAATCAAGCCCTCTCAGACAGGTACCCTGGGACCCTCTGAGCATCAGCTTCTGCACATTAAAGAGGACACTAGGTAACACAGCCTCTCGAAGCATCCTGCAACTGCTCTTCCTTGCGCTAACAGCATCTGAGTGTACCACTCTGATGATTAGCCAATTTTCAGGGGGTATTTGGTCTTGAATGTTAGACCAGAAGTGTGTATTCTTGTTACTGCTCAGCTTTTAGAGAGCTCTGAATGTTTGTTGTGAGGTGGTTCTGGGGACAGGCTCAAGAGCAAATGAGGAACTGCAATTTAAGGAAAACCGGATGTCTCAGGCTTCCTCGGTGCACTTGCGGGCACAAAACCTTTCCGCTTTAGCCCTCAGATCTCAGTGTCTCTGAGTCCCCCACCCAATTTCCTGTCCCCTGCCCCCACCTCCAATTGCAGCTTCTCCAGGCTTTTCCAGGAGCCTGAGGGTTGTATTTCTGTAAAATACTGGCAGCTGTCTCAATGTTGCTTACTGCCACAATAAGCTGACCTGAGCATCTACAGCTTATGCCATGGAGGTGGCACTCAGATTAGGACCTTGCCACTGCTGCTATTGCCCCTTCCTGGCAGCAGCAGAGTTGGAAATGATTTGTACCACGAGACTAGGGCAAGTGGAGCTCACCCATCACTTTTCTATACCAGAGTCTGCAAGCTAGACAAAAGTTTGCTAGCTGAATATTTCACTTACCTGGAGAAGTGTCTGAAGGCAAGGTTAACTGGACCGCAGAACTCTAGGATTTAGTAATTCTGCATTCAAGTCATTCGCTAGCATCCCTTTTGCAGGGCCTCAGTTGAGAAAAGTTTAGGTGCTATGGCAGACCCAGACGAGCACACTTAGAAACTATGGCAAAGCACTATTCTCCTTCCCCCTTGTGATGGATTTGCTCCCGGGAACTCCAGCTATTCCTCTGTGAGCAGAATTCCTCAGATATGTACAATATATCAGAACAATGACTGAAAATGAATGAAGAAACAGAAATGGAGGGGATGGAAATCCAGTCACAAGAGATAGAAGAATCTGCTTGGCCTCAGCTCAGAAATTCTTTAAAGACAAGTAATAAGTTGACTGGAGACAAGGCCCTGTAGGATAAGTGCACGGGTCCTTGAACTGCAACTCGGGAGACTGATCACCCATCCCAACTCGCATTCCAAGTCCTAGCCCATGTGGCTGCGGGTGAGAAACCTCAGCTTTCAGTTTCTTTATATGTAAAAAAAGATAATGATTTCTAGCTCACAGAGGTACAGAAAGGATGAAAGCACTTCACTGCAGCAAAGTAGTAGAGTATCCATAATAATAGTGGGTTCTATTTATTTAGGAAAGGGTAAGTGCTTCTGTCAGGGGCCTCTAAGCTCCAAGACATCAAAGGATATTACCCAGCACCTTGAGTTCTAAAGCTGTAGGCCCAAATGCCCTGCAGTGGTAGTAGGATGAGGGACTTCATGAGATGCCTGGGAAGAAACATGAGCCCCAGGAGCTGTTCTTTTCATTGTGTGGCTGACTCAACTAGTTGAGCTAGTGTTGAGATGCTCTCAGGTCAAAAGGACCCTTCCTTGTCTCTGGCTCCTTTGCTACTCCCATCTTCATCTCCATCACTAGAATTCGTACCCATGGGTGAGCAGGAGGATACTTCTTTCACCCCTGGAGGAGGAAGGAAGTAGATTTGTGTGGGAAATCGACCACAAAGAAAGAGGAGGACTGTTGCAGTTGAAGGGTGTCTGTTTATTGCCTGGACTGGAGAATAGACTCAGCCTTGGCGGTGAGAGGGAAGACAGAGGTTTTCTAGCCATAGCAATGTGGCTTAGAGACGGAAAAGAGGCCACTTCCACATTTCAGGATGGCGCCAGCACCACTAAGTGAACCTAGGCACCAGTGGCATTCAGAGGACCTCAAGACAATGCCCTCGCCTGGCTCTGTCCAGGTGATGTTGTAGAAGTGGTGCTAAGGGGCCTGTGGGCGGTAGGCACAAAGGAGCAAAGCTGATCAGGACAGGCTAGGCGTTGTGCATGGTATTTGTAGTTGCAGACTGGTTTGAAAGTTTATGTGCACTATTTCACTGGAGACTAATGTAATAAGAAATAGTAATACAGATTTTTAAAGAACCCTGAAAGTTTAGGAGTTGGGGACCATACTGACCTTAAAACTACAGAAATTACAATTGCTTTAGCAATATAATACTGGTGTTTGAAATGTTGATGTTAAGTCACAAACACAGATGCTGAATCTATAACCAGAAGAACTATCAAGACCTAGTTAAACCACCATAGAATTTGCAACCTTAGAGCTTTAATGAACTTACAGGGTAGTCAGTTGATCCCGCTTCCTTCCAAATACACACACTTCTTCACTAAACTTTTTCCCTGTACAGATCACAGCCACGTCTTTCTATCCCTAACAGTTTCTTGCCTTAGTCTCATTTTACTTGACACTTTATTGCAGGAGGGAGGGGGAAGAAGGGGAAGAACAGGAGAAGAACGAATGGGTCCTTGGGCTATACTCCATCTCGAGTCTCAGGATTGGAAGGAAAATGTTCGGTATAAGTTTAACACCTATAAACAAAAAACTGTGATCACAGAATGACTGCGTTTGTGGGAATTGTGAAACAGCTATATAGAAATGGCCATAGCCTTTTTGCACAAATTGAAATTTGCCAGTATTTGTTATACAGTGTCTTTTTTTAGTTAACTCCTACCAGCAACTAAATCACATAAATAATAAGAAATCAGATTAAGAATTATTTTTCCCTTTAGGACCTCATTTAGGTAAAGTAAAACGTGTAAGCCCAATATTTGGCAGGCATGTGGACCTCAGACTGTTCTATACCTGACAGGATATTTATTTCGATTTTGCTCATAATAAGATTAATGGCTCCTGTTTGATACAAGAAATTAATATGTGAGTGATACAATAATTTAAATAATTGCCTTCTTGGCAAAAGAGAGGGTCTTTTAAGCAATTTGACTTTAGGACAAATGTGCAAACATTATCATTTCTTTCTTTAGGCTTAATTCCAGAGATGTTTAAAAATTTCCGAAGGCTAATTAAATAGGTTTGGCCTTCATTAACTAGTAACTCAAAGACAATATATTCGCTCCCTCCCCCCATATTTGGTAGATTTTTGTAAAAAAATGAAGTGACAGGGATTGACGAGTTTCAGTACCATACAATATGTCCTCGTGAAAGCAAGAAAGAAATCATGAAGGTGATAAAGGTCACAGTGACGAATAAAACTCAGACTAATAAAACACTTGGGTCCTTCTCCAACCATTCACATCCAATCACTTGCAAATAAGCAGGTGATAATTAACAAAGGCAGACACCACTGATGGCTGACATCACTTAGTCTGAAGACATTTCTGTTGATATCATACGAAGCTTGCCATAGTTCACACCCAAACATGAATTCATAGAGTCTGTTAGGAAACACAAGCCACAAAAATGGCACATTTGGGCCCTATTTCCACATGGGAGTCAGTAATCAATGGAACCTGGTGGCCACAGCTTGCTTCAGACCCTCACCACTCTCCTCCCTGCCGGGCTGGACCTGAGCTCAGAGATCTAAACCTGCACTGTCCCCAGTCCTTCGCCTGCAGACTGGATAGTCCCTTTTATTTTCCTTCAGCTTCATTTCTTTGTCTCTTGGCAGTACCAACTCCTTCGTCAGCAAGCACAGTTCCCAAAGAAAGAAGTCGGCCCTCCTTCCCCATTTTCTTTCGTCTTTTCTAGCTGAATCATTCTCCTTCTCTATCTTGTTCCCCCTCACATCCCACAGAATTTCTTTCTCAGAAGCCAGAGAATGCGTTTCTAGTGCTGAAGCGTGAAGCAAGACTTTCCCCGGAGTGTCCTGTGATGGCATTGCTTTCAGAAAAATTACACCTAAATAGATACCTGAACTTACTTCACACCGTCACATGAGATGTACAATAACGTGCTATGAACTGTTAGAGAATAACTTAAAGCTACACTGACTCTGAACAGATTTGGTAGCTTAAAACATATTTCATCCTCAGAAAACAAAAGATTGAATCTATGAATACAAAAACAGTGGAGATGGCTTGTTTTGTGGGAGGAACATTTGCCGAGTGATTTTGCACGATGGTGGGTGCTGTGGCCTGAAATCATCTGAGCAGTTTCCTCATTATTCAGTGACGGCACAATACTCAAACAGATGCAGCCATTCAAGCCCAAATTTCAGAGAGTGAGAAAAATGGGACTTACTGGGGCATTCAGGGAATCATCCAGTTTGGAAGCTAAAGCTATGTCTATCAAAGCCTGTTCTTTGCTCACAGAATTCCTTTCAGGAGAGGGTTGAGCTGTGTCCTGAGTCCTGACTGTGTGCTGTCTGGCAACCTCAAGTCTTCCCTCTGCTGTGCACGCAGACAAAGCTTCTCAGATGTCCACAAGTGATCCTCCTACAGCCACACTATGGACATTATGAATTCTGGAGCTTTTGGCCATCTGCCATGGTCAGTGGTACCCACTCATCACAAATCTTTCAGCCATTCTCCAGCGGGCGAGCATTTCTCTCAGTGGAGTGGACAGCTGTCATCACCCAAACTATGCATTTCCAAATTGCCTCCCCAGAAAGATCCTCACCATTTATGTTATATTTGCCTTATCTAGTTCAC
Source organism: Chinchilla lanigera (assembly GCF_000276665.1). Classification (NCBI taxonomy): domain Eukaryota; kingdom Metazoa; phylum Chordata; class Mammalia; order Rodentia; family Chinchillidae; genus Chinchilla; species Chinchilla lanigera. The sequence goes on from NW_004955446.1 coordinate 4,436,320, forward strand.
TTGGGGAGGAAGGACTTGTCCTCATAAGAAGGTCCTTCTACACTGGCCACTATTTATGAGCAGGACTTAGATGAGGGTGGTCACAACGTTAAAACAAATAGATTTTTACAAAAGTTAGTAAAGTGCTAGTAAGAACAGGACTGTAAGTCTTAAAGTGATTGATCTTTGACTCACTTTCTGGCTACTGATTTCTTACTCTGTGGAAAAATTTACCCCCTCACCTCCATTTTTTGTTAGAGCGATAGGACAGATGGGAGAGTACTTGAAAAAAAAAAAAACAGAAATAGTGACACAAAAAGCAAAATGTTTGAGGTACATAATTCAAGAAACATTAACTGATTACTGCATTTATTTTGGGACCATGTTGGGAAAAAATTCTATTTCTACTTAAAATTTTCCTATGTGAGAACTATTTTGGTAAGGATAAGTGGGAATGAATTGTTCATTGATTATGAGACAGAGATGTACAAGGTGATGGGAAAATAGGGACAATAAATGACATGGAAAATGAAAAAAGAAATGTGTCTGTTAACTGACAGAGAACATCTGAAAGAAAGAAAGAGAGAAAGGCACAGACAGACAGAGTCAGAGAAAGAGACAGTCATAGAGACAGAGACAGAGAGGGCCCATCAATGTCACATATTTCCTCAGCTCGGTGAGTGGACTGGAAGTGCGATTTTCGTGTGAAGGCTCCTGTCACCCTGTAGGAAGCTGTGACCTGAAGAGCAGTTGGGAGGCGAGTGTTACTGTGGTGATGAGATGTTTGTTCTGTTCCTGCTAAAATATCCTCTACTGCGAGGAAGCAGCTTAGTGTTTTGAAACACTTAGAATTCAGCCCACCAGAACCAGGGCCAAAATTTGATCCTACAGGGTCATTCCCAGGATGTGTATTGTCAATTAACCCAGAAAAAAGGTGCTTGAGAATGGAGCAATATGAGTAAACATGATTATGGAGAAAGTGAAAAATTTGGGGTCTACAGAAAAGTGATGCGGTCTCTATTTATCCCAGCAGCTTCAGTGAGGCCACACTTCTATTTTGTTTAGTTTTTTTGTTTTTTTTTTTTTTTCCCTGCATGCTTTTCTTTTCTTAGTAGCTACAAAAAATGAAAAACTCTCAAATCGGCTGTGTGCTGGCTAGAGAGAAACTTGTTCTCAAGTGTGTCCCAGGGAGGAGAGAGATTCTGAGTAGAAGTAATAGTTTGTACTAGCAGACGGGAAGGAAAGCAACCCTTGGGCAGAAGAAAGAAAGGATCTGGGGAAATACCCGGGGTAGTGATAAGAATAAAGACTTTGGCACTAGGGGACAGTGTTCAAACCCTAGTCCCATCAAATATCTCAACTTTTCAGAACTCCCGTTTGCTACAAAATAGAAAATTTTAAAAATATATTATTTTGGGTGCTCAGGAATTCTAGATGTGCCTCATCTAGAATACAGAGACAGCCTTAGAACTTCGTTTGCTCTGGACAGAACTACCATCTTGGAACCATGGGGAAAAGTCAGAAGAATTCTGACATTTCTGAACTGGGGAAATAATCTCAGTTCCCACCCAAGTACAGAGCTGGCCCTATGGTAAGGTCACTCGATGATACACTGAGTGGTCTCTCCTGTGTGCAAATCAATGTACTTTCCAACCAACATGCTTGGCTTTAAAAAATAGTATCTCACTGAATTGTAAATAAATATAATTTCAGACGAACTCATTAATTATGAATCAATGCCTACAAAGGGGAATAGCACACAGTAGTTTCTTAGCTCATTTACATTCCTATTTCTGGGTGGACATAGTGTGAGTTTGTAGTCTCAGCTCCTTGGAAGGTGGAAACAGGAGAACTGCTTGAGCCTAGGAGTCTGAGGTCAGCACGGGCAACGTGATTCAAAAAATAAAAATAAAACCCTATTTTTGTTTCCTCTTGGCTTAAGGCTAACCAGTAGTGTCCCCTGGGGTTCACTCAAGGCAGGAAGCCCAAGGCCACACACACAAACGAGAGAGGCCATTGCTATTTGCTCTTCAAAGCTCAGCCCAAGTCACATCATTCCCTTTCTGAAATCCTTCTCCCCTGGCTACACAGACTGAGGCAGAGCAGGTTGCTGCCTCCTTTATGCTCCACTGTATCCTCTGGGCGTCTGTTGCGGAACTGTTCACGTTGTTTTGCCATGATTTGTTTCCATGGCTATCTCCATTACAGATGCTAGGTGATCAGTTCCTCAAGGGCAGGGGCTATGTTTTATTCATCTTCATGCTAGCACAATGTCTGGCCCATAAGAGGTGTTCAATGTTTAATGAACAAATGAACGAGCTCAGGGCACACAGCCTGATAAGGAAACAGGCAGGAAGGGGCTAGAGATGCCCTGGGATCTCTTTCTCCTTTTTTCTCCCTACTCTAACAGTCCTTCCCTCACTTCTCACATCCAAGTTTCCTACATCCCTGTCTCTCCAGCTTTGCTAATAATCCTGTCCTAGGCCTCAGGAAGCATCACTTTGGTTTATAGACTAGGAAAGTTTTGTTCTCACTAGACAGCTGGTAGGAAGGGAAATGTATGCAAGTCAAACCATGAAACTTGCAACAAGAGAAGCCTCATGATGTGGTCCTGGTCAACGAAATGTTTGCAGAAGTTACTGTCTGAGCATTCTGAGAAAGTCCTTTGGAAAAGAGCACATTCAACTGGCTTAGGTCTTTGTTCTGCTCCTTTCTACTATCCTGGAGCACAGGCACAATTTCTGCAGGTGCGACATCAATCTTGGCACCTGAGGAAAAGCTCTGGAGTATTACAGAGATCTCAGTCCTAATATCCTTAAATCACGAAACAGTGCTTGCAATCCCCTGCTCCTGGGTTTTTAATCATGTGGAAAAAAATAAACCTTTACATATTTAAGTCTGACCAGTGTTACAGCTGAAGACAATTCTGAATTGATAATCTAGTCTTTACCTCCTTCAAACATGCCAAGGTGAATTCTTAGGACCAATATTCTTTCTTTTCCCTCTGCCTGAAATGCTTTTCTCTCGAATTATCACATGACTGCCCCTTCTCCAGGTTAGATATCAAAAGAGAATGTGACCCTCTCAGAAAGGCCTTTTTAATCTCTTATCTGAAGATAGCTACCCACACTGCATCCATAATTCTTTAATAATATCATCCAGTTTTGTTTTTGTCACTGCATTTATCAATGTCTGAAGTGCTCTTTTGCCTTTTTTTCTCTCTTCCCTCTCTCTCACCCCCACACAGATACAAGAACCTTCTGTCTTTTCTCTGAGCAGTTGTACCTCTAGCACTTGAACATGGTATGTGGTGGTTACTCCATGCTAGATTCTGAGAGAGAGAGAGAGAGAGAGAGAGAGAGAGAGAGAGAGAGAGAGAGAGAGAGAGAGAGAG
>NW_004955446.1:4439792-4479687 GCF_000276665.1 Chinchilla lanigera
AGAGAGAGAGAGAGAGAGAGAGAGAGAGAGAGAGAGAGAGAGAGAGAGAGAGGACTTCTGGAGTTGCACCTGAATATATCTATGGGAAAATATTATCATATATTGTACTTTTAGATATATTTATAGTTTTAGATTTACATTTTAGAGAATTATGGGTCAAATATGGTCTATAACCTAACTATACAACATTGTATGTGAGACATTTGAGATTCAAGTTCACTTTCCCTGAATGAACTCATTATAATCTGGACCACAGATCATCTTGGATCTTATGCTCATATCCAGAAAACTTTGCCAGTGTCCTTGAGTTGTGTAGCTGCCTCCTTATCTTTTATTCCCCTTTTATTCTTAACAACTCATCAGATTGTAACTCCTAAAATGTTGGAGTCCTACTCCATGTGAAATAAGGTTTTTCTGTTTTTAGTAACTGATTTCTTATTTCTTGAGTGCCACTACCTAGACCCTTGCAGGCCATATCCCATTTCACATCCTGTCTTGTGAAAATCATCCTCAAGTCCTTTCCAAGGCACCTGGCCGAACTTTCTGCCCTCAAGTTGTTCCTGAGAGCCTGTCTTTTCCATGGATCAGCTTACAAGCAGCAAAATCTTTTTTATCTCTTTGGGATCCTTCCCTCTGGTTTTGAGAGTAAGGAACATGGCAAACCATAATAAGACTACACATAAGACCACTGAGTTTCAGGGGAGCAAATTACTTCTTTTCTAGCTAACAGGTATGCCTTTACATATAGAAACCATGTAGTGCGATTAACAGGCTAGGGTTATCCTGTGATACGCACTGAAGGAATAAAACCAGATTAGTTTGAAGAGTATTTAGAAGTTAAAAGGTAAATACAGGTTATATGGGTTCTATGACAGATATACTTGGTTTACCAAGCTTCGTTCTCGCCCTTTTTCTTAGTATAAAGGCATCATTTTATTTAAGGTGGTGATGAGAAAAGCAATACTGGCCAGTGAGGTGAATGAGTGCTTAGATGTGACCATGTGATGCAGGTCTGTGAGAAGCTCTCTTTGGAATGGATTAAGAACAGCAGGCTCAGGTGAGAAGTGAGTTCTCTTGCTCTTCACCTTTTCCTCCTTCGCCTCATCTAGAACTGAAGACTGGGGCTCCTGCACTAGTTTTACATCATAAAATGAGGATGCGGACAGAAGCCATGAAGTAAGTATGACTGGACTACAGAAGAATGGCCTCATGAGCCACCGTACCCAGCTTGAATTTGCCTATTCTAAGGCTCTTCTGTCAGAGAAAAAGCCATAGTGTCTTAAACAACTGTTACTTAGCATTTTTGTTAAATGTATATTCTTTCTTGCTACAGATGCTCTTACAGAAAGTTTTTTTTTAAAAATCAAATGTCCAGACTGCCTCCTAGACTAATTAAACCAGAAATTCTCCAGACAGAACTGAGGCATAAGCCAGTGTTGAAAGCTGCCCTGGTGATTCCCCAGTGCAGCCCAGGTTGAGAATCGTTGTGTTAGGCTGACAGGCCTCCAGCATAGCATGTTCCAGATCTCCTGGGGGATGCAGTGATGCTTGTTAACAATTCCGGTTTCTAGGCCTTGTGCCCAGAGGTTTTAGTTGCTTAGGTCTGAGGACAGGTGATTGTGACACAGACAATCTAGGGATCACATCAAAAGAAACACTGCCTTAGGCAAGGGGGAATCTTTGGAAGTTTTAGAGCAAAGCAGTAATGAGATCAGAAGAGCGTTTTGGGAGGATTAGCCTGGATCTAGAGAATAAATTGAAAAGAGCTGTGAGAGACTGGAGGCAAGGGGACCGGCTGGGAGACACTATAATGTTCATGGCCTGAGGGGCTACACTGCTGAACCAAGAGGGTGGCCACAAAACTTCCGACTGAAAGGGAGCCACAGTAGACACTGAAAAAGATAAAACACTGCGGATTTGGTAACTGAGGGGGTATTAGGTGGGAGAAACTTTGATACTCTTAGTGACTAAAGAATGTTCTAGGGCATGTGGCTTCTTCTGAGTTAGTATGCATCTTTCCTCCCTTGCTTAACCTCAGTTAAATTGGAAAAGATTATTGGTATATTATGTATCTATAGCTGCAAAGCTTAAATTGACTTTTTAAAACCTGATTATAAAGAAAGTAAGTTCTATTTATAGGGTTGGATTTAAATTACATCTTTTAAAGCAAAAATAAACAAACAAGTCTTTCTTGTTACTGTTCTTGGAGTTGTGTTGTATTTAGACATATCTCTGGCAGTACAACGCACTTCCAAGGCCCAGAGATTTAAGGAACATTTCTAAAAGGTGATCTCAATGGCAAATGATCATTTAACTATTCCATATAAAGCCAACTGAGAGAGGTTATGGTAATATACTGTGAAATAGACTAATAGATAATTAATTTGTAAGTAATTCTAAAATACACAGTGACCACTGATTTGTTTTCTAAATGAAGGCCTCTGCCTCAACAATTGATATCAGTTGTGCCTTTCAAGTCCTCTGTTATTTAAAACCAACCTATTGGCTCTAGAGCTATAAAACAAGAAAAATAATAGTCAAATGTCATAAAATGTGAATTAATCTAATCTCTTAATTTTTACTAAAGTCTGCATCAAGACACAGTTTCTTTGAAGCATAGATTTTAAATACCAATTTAACTTAATAAGGAACAAGGTACATATGGTCCATGAGCTTGCTGTTCAAGGTGCAGAGATGAATGACATCTAGCTTTGCTCTATTGCACTTCATAGTATAACAATAAAGTGAGGGTGAATTTCTTTAAAGTTCATTTTAGATTTAATTTTCTCTCTAGCTGGACCACCTTTTAAGAAAACTCTAACAAGGTGAAAGTCATTAGATCTGCTAAAAACATTAAAAGTCTAAACTTCATATCAATGGGGAGCACTTGTCTAGATTCCGTATCACCTTGAGCTTAGTTGCTAACCATAATGCTCCTTTTAATTTGCTGTGAGGCGATACCTTGTCTATCGCTGCAGAGCATGCTATGGTCCTTACACAACATTATTAGCACCACCTGCTCAGTTCTCCCATGCACACCAGGGAAAGTGGACACCCCACACTGTCAAGTACCTCCCTCCTCTATGTTCTCCAGCATTCTTTCCTGCAGTTGGATTTTTACTCCACCTTAGATTCTGGTAACTAAAAATGATTACAGCAAAATGTTAGTTATAGTGGAGGCTTAGTACCTTTGTAAATATAACCATTTCATACAAAACTTATTCTATTCTATAGCCATAAACACCCCTTAAATAAGCTACACTCTTGAAAATGTTAAATATTGGATCTTGAGCCATCCTTGTGTAAAAGTGTAGGGGGAATATATAGATAGAATACTACTGAGCAAACACAAAGCAAAATAAAACAAACTCTACCTTCACAGCTTACCTGCAGAGTAGGATGTGTTCATTCTACTGCAGATGATCCGAGGGAGTTTGTTATGGGTTGAATTATGTCCTAGCCACAGTCACATACCTAACACCAACACCTAACCCCAAATACCTCAGGATATAACCTTTATTTTGGAGATGGGGTTGCTACAGGTATAATTAAATAAATAAAGTTATACTGGAGTAGATAGGCTCCTAATCCTACATAACTGGTGCCCTTGCAAAAAGGGGAAATTTAGACACAGACACAGCCAAAAGGAAATGCCACATGATATTGAAAGCAGAGATGCTTCAATAAGCTAAGGAACACCAAAAGTGGCAAATCACTGCTAGGAATTAAGGGAGTGGCATGGAGTAGATTCTTCCTCACAGCCCTCAGAAGGAACCAACTCTGCCAAAATGTTCACTTTAGCCTTCTTACCTCCAGCTCCGTTAGACAATAAATTTCTGTTCTCTAAGCCACTCAGTTTGTGGCATTTTACAATCACAACTCTGACAAACTAATATAAAATTATGCTTCCATCATTACCTGAATGAATAGCACATACTTTTGGTATAGACATAATTTGCCTCTCACTATTTGACCTGTGAGAGTAAGTTTTACAGCAAAAACACCTGTCATAAGAAGGGAAAATGAAGGACAGAGTGGGCAGCCTGGCACACCTGCCAACCACAGGCCTCTTGCTGACAGTGGAGGCTGCTGCTTCCCACTTCAGTCTCCACCATCGTGTGAATCAGAGAAAGCTGAGAGAGCAGCTTGTGCGGTCACTGAGCTCTTCTGCACTCTCCCACCCCGCGTCAACTGCCATCTCAGCCGAGTGCTGGAGGGGACATTCCTGGCTGGCTGCTGTGTTCCACTTCCCCTCTCCTCACATCCCAACAAAAGAAACAAGGGAGTGGACCAGAAACTAGCTAGAAGTGGGACTGGAAGAAAAAAGAGCGGAAAGTTAAATAGAAACAAACAAAATCAAAACAAACCAAGGAGGGAGTGGTGAAGAAGGAGAAAAAGGAGAGGAATATAGGCCTGGCTGGTCAGGATCTAAATCATCGCTGGAGGGAAAAGCCTGCAATCTGCAGTCACCGATCTCTAGGGTATTCATTACGAGGCTTCAGAAAGCCATCAGGAAATTAAGATTCTTGTAGTATATGTTCAGAGACCTCAAAAATATTTTTTTGGAATTTCATCATCAAACTCTTTGTGTGATGCTATTTTTTCATCACTCTGTTCTGTAAACAAAATCTATGTGATTTTACACGAATTTATGTAGAATACTAGAATGATGCAGGCAGGAGCCTGAGAAATCACTTAACTCTCTCATGTAGGTGCACAAGGGATTTAACAGACTTTTCCAATGTCACACAGCTCATATCAGATCTAGGTAAAAGAATTTGTAAGTATTTTATGATTTATGAAGAATTTAGGCTGATTTGTACAAAGAAAGTACTTCTAAACTTAACTTTTTGATTGTTCATTTGAGGCAGGGTCTCACTGCGTTGGTCTTGAACTCACTATGTGGCCCAGGCTGGCCTCAAACCCACAGTGATCCTCTTGCTTTAGTGCCAGAATTACAGGCATGCACCAACACACCTGGCAACCTATTTTTGAGCCTTCACATCCCTTTATCATTTGTAAAATGTTAAAGAACAGGCCTTTTGATAATAGCCCTGTAGGGAATTTTAACAGAAAATTCCTCAGAACATAATTTAAGAAAGAAAAGCAAACAAAACTTTGCTCTAACCAAAACATTTATTTGAAAAATATTTGATGAATTAATATAAATTTTTATAGAAATGATGTGGATACTTTGAATTATAAATGCCTCAGTAATGCCATTATAGGCAATTTTCTGAGTATTTGATCCCCACACAACCTTATGATTTGATCCCATTATTTATTGACCCCATACCGCTGACCAGGAAATGGAGACAGAACAGTGGCACTGCCAGTCTGACCCCAAAGTCTATCTAGTTAGCCACTGTACCAGAGGGCCAGTTCTACTCTGTGAAGCAATTGACATTATCAACTCATGCACGTCTTGAGTAACTGGTAAAGCCAGCATTTTAATCTAGTTGAAATCCAATCCTCTTTCCTACTGTATTATTTTGCTTCTTATATTATCACGCTTAAACCTCCTTTTAAGAACTGGTGTATGTGCTTCTACACTATGACTTTCTTCAGCAGCCATTAACAGAAAGTAAGGAAAGTAAGGAAACTTCAGTCCAAAACAGATGGCAGAGAAAGTGTTAGAAAAGGAATCCCATCCACCAGCAGCCACAGTGTCAGCTACCAAGGTTTGCCGGGGAACGATGACTCCTTTGGGTCATCCCTACCTTGTGCGCTGTGTTCTTCATTCTGGGGAGGGGGTATGTTGATGGAATAGGCACTAGTCCAGGGAGAAAGAAAGCCAGGTGCCAGTCTCAGAGAAGCCTCCAGTGGGCAACATGCCAGGTGACAGGTTGGGCACATCGTCTCTGCTCTATATTCTGAGCTCCCTTGGGCCCCTCTCACCTAGCCCATGCACAGGCACGGAAACCAGTTTAGAGAGGAGGGACTGAGATTCAGAGCACTAAGTAAGTCAGTCAGTACCCTAAATGATATTTAGGTCAAATCTGTCTGACTCCAAAATCTTTATGTATACTCTTCCAAGTTGCCCCTAAAGTCAATTTAATCTTCTGAGTGTCAGACTCTGCAAATATAAAATGCCATGCATCACTAGGAATTCTTTGAAGATGTCTAAGAAGCCACTTTGAGAAGGAAGTCCAAGGAGACCAGGGTCTAAATTACTGCCCCCCCCCGATATGCATGCAGGCATATGCACACACACACACACACCACTCAAAGAGCACATCACAATACTAACTTCACCTGACTTATAAATTTTGCTTTCTACATTTAGATTGAAGGGAAGATTTGCTGTTAAAAAAAAGTTTGGGGATCACTCTTACAAGTGAACTTTAAGGCCCCTTGAGCTTTAGTATCTAATACAGGGTCCAAGCTATAAAGGTAACAGCCATGCCATGACTTTGGTAAGTCATGCCAGTCAAAGACTTCCAATTCACTTGGCTGGGTCTGTCCAAAAGACACTTGATGCCCTTAATAGCCTGAACAGGCACTAACCCAAACATAATTTGAGAAAGTGTTTGACGGTTTCAGTGAACATGGCCTTTTCACCCAGGGCCAGAAGAAACGAAGGACAGGTTTTCTCCTTGTGGTCACTAGCACTCCTTGAGGGTTTCAAATAGTCAGGGATGGAAGGGTTGTAGCATTAGTGGTTTAGTTTTAACTCATTATTTTCCTCTTCCTCTCTTGCTTCATATTCTTTTTAATCTACCTTCAATCCTGTCTCCCTCGTCTGGGCCTACATTTAGCTCATAGACAAGCAAAGGCTGATCTGCATTGGAAGGAATGAATGAATTCACTTAGTCCCTTAAGCCTGCCTTTTGCCCACCTGCATTCCTACAAAGAGCAAAGCACTGATACTTAGTAGATATTGGGCAGGCATCTTGATGAATGCACGGACAGCCAAATCTTATTCTTCTTTCACCCCTATTCCACATAGCCTGTCATTACAAACTACATCTGTAGAAAAAAAACAAAGCTAACAAAAGACCAAGAATGAATCATAGTGATGGTGATAGCATCTTCAAAAAATTTATTGAGGTATTATTTAAATATAAAATTGACTCAGTTTAGTGAGAAATATAGTGATTTTTTACTAAATACACAGGGGTAGGACCATTAGCTCAGTCCAATTTAGGAATATTTCCATCACCCCAGAAAGATTCCCTGAGTATATTTTCAAGTCACTACCTTTTTCCACCTTCAGTCCCCAGAAGTCACTAATCTATTTTCTACTCAGTTTTTCTGGGCATTTTATATAAATAGAACCATAGATTAAATGGTATTTTGTGACTGGCTTCTTTCGGTTAGCCTATTCTTTTTAAGGTTCACCCATATATTAACATTACTAAACTTTGTTCCATTTTACATAACATCTTTTTGAATGGCAGCATTACTTAGAGAAAAGAGCACTGACTTTATAAGCATGGAAATGTGAAGTTGAATGAAAGCCGTGACACTTCTTGGGGCAAATCCCCCAACGTTTGTGAGCCTTATTTATAGCATAAGGGTAAATAATCTCCCCATCAGATGACTATTCTACGCATTAGCTGGGTTGTGACAGCAAAGAGTGGACACTCAGATCCAGTCTTGCTCTCTACTTTTCCCAGAAACTTTTGTTTTTCTCACCACCTTCAAACTGTAAAGTGACTCTTACACTGCATCCCAGTCTTCACCTAAAGCTTGAAATGAGAATCCACATAGCAAGCAACATCAGGAAAGGAATTCCGCCAAAGGGAATCACATCCTTCATTAATGGAGCCCAGACGGTGGGGAATGAAACGGATTTCCTTCAATTATATTGCTCTCATTTTTTATAAAGAACATTAAACTGCATTTAATTTTTAAAGGGGAAAAATGTGTCAACTTCTATCTCAGACCATTTTATGGAGTTATTCTCACATTTGAAAGGACCTAGGGGAGACCATATTTTCCCATTAATTCCTATAAAACTGCCCCATTAATACCAGCCCTCAGAGAATAGGTAACCAAGTAGCAAAGGGCCACGAAGCCCAGGGTAAATACAGTCCACTCCAAATCTTCAAAGCTCAGCTTTTGGTGAATAGCTTCAGACCTGTTTTTAACTAGTCCTTGAGAAGAATTGAATTTCATGTGAAATAAACCAAACTTTTTGTTCATTTCTCCAGTTCACCTTGTCTGCTCAGAATGTGCTCCCATTTTGAAGCCAACTTAAAGGGATCCAGGATGTAGCAGCATCCTATATAGTCTCGGACATAAATGTTATGGAGATGCTATGGCAAAGCCCTGAGTGTAAAATCCCCTCTCCTAAATCTCTTCCCTTCTGGGTCATTGTTTCTCCATACTTTGTAACTCATCGCTACTCCCTTTCCTGTTTCTCATTTTTTTTTCTTCACTTGTTTGGGATTTATCTCAGCATTTCTTGAAATACTTCCCTTTACCAGAGTTACTTCCTATTAAGTCCAGTATAAAAGAAAAGGATAAATGTTCTCAATAGTCCTACTAAAATAAGTTTGTAACACTTTGTTTATCCTTCACTTTGAGTAAATCAGAAAGATGTATCTTGTCATGATATAAAACCCCTGTTGTCAAAGTAAATTCATTACGTGAGGCAACATATGGCTTTCCAATTTCTCTATACCAGTCATAATCACTACATGTTTGTATTATGGCCAGGGATGGCAAAGAGAGACACTGGGTATGGTTCCTATCAAGGATCAACCTACAACCTTATCAGGTGAATTTGACTAATTTTCCTTCTATTATAATAAAGCTGTATTCACACAGGTAAACAGATAAAGGCTATCTCATGACTGACCCAGAAACAGTTGAATTTGTATGAGGATTCCTATGGTTCCTTGTTATAAGTACCTGGCTTCCAAACAGCAACTGTTAACTAAACCCTAGCTAACTAACTTTTCTCCTAATATTGAGTACACAGGGTCCTAGTAGAGAAGTTTTCACTCACTCTGTTTGTTATCACCTTACACAGGCATGGGAATCCATAAATGTGATTAAAACAAATAAATATTAGGGAAGGAAAAAAACAGTTGAAGTTTACCTAGATTTATAAATTTCCCCAATCTGTAAAAAGTGTAACTTCTGTTAAAACTTCCCTTTCATATCACTACAGTGAAAAGAGTAACTTACATCCTAGACTTTATTTTAGGGATTCAAAGTGGTATCAGAAGAATTTTTCTCATGGTATAAATAGTTCAGTAAATTTGGGATTTAGCAACATTTTTTTCTCTGTAGCACAGACACTACATTTGGTGGCAGATGACAAAATAATCTTGAACTATGATGATTTACCTTCACTTTGACGCCCAAACAACCCCCTTAAATCTTAAACACTAAATTCCAATTTGCAGTCTCATATTGAGAGTTAATTTAAAGAAAAGAAATCAGCTAATGACGAAAACCTTGTGTGTGTGTGTGTGTGTGTGTGTGTGTGTGTGTGTGTGTGTGTCCCTGGAGAATCCTCATTTCAGGGTGGTTGGCTAAAACCCTTAATTCTCAGACATCATCTCCTGGGTCTGGGCCACCGTAATATTCTGTCAAGCATCCATGCATCATGTACCCGAATTGCCAAATAATGCCAAAGCCTCCTACCCTGAGATGGCAGCCAGTTTTTGGTGTGCCTGTCGGGCCATTTCACAGCCTTTGGTTCTTGTCTTGTGCATTTCCGCCCGGAGCGAGGGGCAGCTGACAGAGACGTCCCCAATAGAAATGACCAATTCTCGGTACAGGGCCACTTGTGTGTTGAACTCTTGGACGAGCTGGAAAAGAACCAGTTTCTTCCATCACACACTTATTCATCACAAAGTTTCCTACTTCAGTGTCCGTAAACAGGAAATCTCACTGATCTCTGAACCAGCTCCCCTAGTCGCCAGGCTTAGAAACCTTTGAATTGTTTAAAGCTTCAGGCACAAAGCAAATACATGTCTGTGTTCCACCGGCAAGCCTGGCCCTTTGCAGCCCTACTTGGTCCTACCCGTCCCTCAGTTCTGAAGAGCAAGCGCATCTTTGAAGAGCTACCATGTCACTCCCAGGTCATTAGGTAAAGACGTTTCCCTCGCTGCTGCTAAGATATGTATTTGAAGGAAAATGACCAAAAATAGGGTGTCATAGGCAAGCCATTCACTTCCAACCGGGCGCCTGATCACCCTGGCTCCCAGCCTGACGGACAGAGCTGCCACAGCCTCTGCGCTGGAACCTTCGTTCCCTCCGCAGCGCCCCGTGCGCTCTTTGGGGTTGTTTGCCACCGTTTCCCCACAAAGCAGCGCCTCCACCTCCTCACCCCTCCTACCCGGCAAGCGAGCCAGTTTATCCTGTCTTTCCCCCCCCACTGTTTTTCCAGGGGATAGAGGTACAACCTGTGTAGCCTCTGAGCCCCAAGACTCTGGCCGTGACACTTCTCTCCTTAGGGCCATTACAACCCGGGTGTCACCCCGATTCGGGGGACTGCAGATTTAAAAATAGTACTTGTGCACGTGATCGGCATGGAGGAGCTGAGGGTGGGAAGTGTCTGGCACTCAACCAAACGATTACCATACAAGACTCCCCCACCCCCTCTCCAAAAAAGAAAAAAAAGGTGCAGGTTTCACCCACCATCTTGCAGTCGTCCAGGGTTCTTTGGGTTTTGTGGGCGCTTTCGGAGCCGCTGCCCCTGCGCTCCCAGTCCCCGCTCTGCAGCGGAGGCTTGCTGATCTGGAAGATCGAGGAGCGGGTGGACCGGCTGGGGCGCTTTTTGCGCCCATTCGGTGCAGAACTCATGCATACACATCCACCAAGCCGAAGCCGCTGGTGCAGTGCGCCCCTGCGCGGGCGGCCCGGTGGTTGCCCTGCACGCCGCGGCCAAGCAGCCGGAGCCGGGACCGAGACGCGCCGCTCACAGGGCTGGGGCTGGCTGCGCGGGTGGGTAACCTTCAGCTTGAAGGAGAGCCGGGGAAGCGCTGGCTGCGCCGTGCAGCATCGCGTCCACTAGCAGCGAGGAAGGGGCGCGATCAAGTTCTGCTCAGCAGCATTGCGGGCCCTGTCCCGGGAGTTGGGCGCTGTCGCGGACGCGCACCGCGCTCCTCTCGGCAGGGATCGCCCCGCTGAGCCAGAAGGAACGCGCAGCCCTGCGGCGCTGAGTTTCCATTCAGATGGGGGAGCAGCTCTCAAAGCCTGCGCTGCAAGGTGGGGGGCGGGAGGGGGTGTCGCTCCTGCTCCAATGTCTTCCCGCGGCGTCGCTCAGTTCATCTTTTCCCTCTCTCCACGGTCGCCAGGCCTGGAAGGGCTGGCTGTACCCGCAGCAGGCAATTGGCTCTAATCTGTTGCCTTGATCCCTCGTCTCTACGGGTTCCTTGTTTAAGGATCGCAAAAGAATCCGTGGCGGGACTGGCAGACGCAGGAAATCGGTCCGGCTGACGTTGGTCGAGGCCCCGAACATTGATAGGACGGGAATACTAATGTGATCCGTCCATGCAAACCCCTTCCCCCACCGCAGTTTATGCACTTATCCAATCAAATCCCCAGGAACATCAATTGCAATATTACTTCATCTGCTCTATTATTAGAAGCGAAAAGTGTCATCAGAGTGAAGCACATTGCCACATGGTGAGACGTAAACATGAATTTCAAATAAACCAATGTGGATTTGAGGCCCTCGACATCTGAGACCAGGTGACTGTCTGGGGCCAAAAAGAAGTGAAGTTTTTGCTTTACAAGGAAGATCTCATGACAGCATTAAAAAAAAGTGCTTTGCTTCTCTGAGCTGTTTTTGCTTTCGTTTGTCTTTTTCATGGGGGAAGGAATGAGGCCAAATGCACGGAGGCTTCACCCACTGCAACTTGTAAAGCTCTTGGCCTTGTAGTGCAGTCTCAAGAGTTTCAGCTCTAAGAGTTTTTCTGAAAGAGACTTCAAAAAGTACAAGGCAACAGGCTCCCCTGACACTCAAGATGACCCTTTCTCCTAGGACATCAGAAACCCAGAGGCTGATGGAAGTGGTTCTGCACGAACAAGAAGGGAAGTGCTCAGCTCTCCCTTGCACTGGCTCCCGCAGGTCCTCTGGGAGGCAGAGGCAGTGGTGTGGACACTCAGCTCTACAACCTGAGAACCCTTCTTCCCAGAAATGCGTTGTTTGGAAAGGACAGCTTAAAGGCATCAGCCGCAGGGGGGCTACTTAAATTGAAAAGCCTATTGCGAATAAATCACAAGTTCCTAGGGATGTGGGAAATCCACAGAAAGAGAGAGCTAGAAATAGCCAGAAAGGCTAACATCTGTGGTTCTAGAGGTTTTGTTTTTGTTCTTGGTTTTTTTTTTTTTTTCAGGGCAAGTGATATCTCAGAGCAGAGCTATTCGGCCATTGTCCTTGGCTCCTGGCACAGAGCTCCTAAAATAACTGAAACTTACCTTGATGATAAGCATGCAAAGAGCATCTTGTTGCCAGAAAGACCACTTAGAAGCTTGGTATGTTCAGCCCTATCCCCAACCTCCAGGGAAGGGAAAGGAGCTAAGTGAGTGAGATACCAGTGGCCATTACTTAATCAAAAATGCCTTTATAAAGAAAGCTTCATAGAAACTCTTAAATGATGACAGGCCTTCTGGATTGGTGAGACCATCTAGGTGCTGTGAGGGTATCACTATCACACCCAGAAAAGACGTGGATGTTACCTGCCACCCCTGCCCCATACTTTGTGCTATGCATCTCTTCTATTTGGCTGTTCCTGAGTTGTAGCCCTCATAGTAAACTGAGAGCAGTAAGTAAAGTGCTTCCCTGAGTCATTCTAGCAAATTATGGAACCTGACAGGGAGGGTCATGGGAATTCCATGGGAATTCAGTTGGGAGCCAAGTTGGATAGAGGAACAGGTAACTGGGGGCCTAACCCTGGCATCTGAAGTGAGGGCAGTCTCATAGGGCTGGCCCATACAACTGGCTGAATCTGACGCTAACTCTGGGTTGTTAGAGAAACGAGCTGAATTGTAAGACACCTTGTTGGTGTCAGAGTAATGTTGGAAAAGACATCATGTTTTTGGTTGGGGACGAAAAACAAAATCTAACAGGTAGATAACTGGGTGAACTTTCAGCTGCATTTGCACATGACTTCACAAAGACAGAGTCAGTTTCTCTACCAGACCCTAGTGGAAGGAGGTATTGCACCCCTCCAAACATTTCCACCTTTGTATACTGTGATCCTTTAGGTCTTTAGATGACCCAGAGACCAGCCTGAAAAAGCTCAGCTGTTGACTTCCTCTCCCAAATATAAGAAGGCAAAGAAATAACTCTTAGCCAGCTCCCTGACTGTTCTCCTTTTTCTCCTCTCAATTTATTCTCTCTTACATGTGTAAAAAGCAGGAGACACTGACGGACAAATACATGTGGTGCCTAAGATCTGGTGGGAACGTGGGGATGGTGAGGAGAAAGGGGCTAAGGGGCTTTAAAGAGAAATGTATGGCAACTCATCTATAAATCCCTGAAGTCCCGTGATACAAACCCCTTTCCTTATAATTAACCGATCCCTCCAATCCCCCACACAAGGGAATCTGCTTTGGCATAGTTGATGGGACTTTAGAAAACAAAACGTGTATGTGGACATAAGATGGAGAAATGGTGTGCTGGAAATCTTTCGCTACTATCTGTTTTTTCACCTTCCCTCTCTGCAAGAAAACAGTGACTTCACCAGATCTGAGCATCTCTAAGCTCCTCATAGTAGGCCTCTACTCCAGCTCTAACCATCTGTTTTCTACCCCCGTCCACTTCTGCCTAGAGACAATTTCAACAAGTTAAAAGGAAAAAAACCCACCACGGTTGCAACACCCTGTTTCCATGCCATGTTTCTTGCAGGAGGTGGGAGTCAGGAGAGGGAAGGAAGAATAAATGGGCCAAATGCAATGCCACATGGGAAGGACTGCAAGTGTGGACACCTACTGGGTGATTAAGCAGACATTATCATTTGCAGGTACCCCTTGGCCTTCCTGAAACTGACCAAACCATTTTCCTAACAGAGGAGAAAAATAGCCTCAATTCCAGAGCTGTCTCTCCCAGCAACAAACGCTGTAATCAGAATAGCAGCAGGCAGGTTTAGCTCCTTCACCTTCCCCCACACTCAAGACGGCAGGAATTTGCATTCCTCGGGCTGTCTGACTGCCAAGTAGAAGGGCAAAGTGGAGTTGGAAATTTCAATAGGAAGGGCACATTTTCTAGTTACTCAGACCCAATTTTGACACATCGTTGATAATAGGTCCTCTACAGGTGTTATGGCTTTGAAAGGGTCACAGCCTACATTCACTCCAGTATAAGACACACCTTCTATTTTATACTCTCTCCGTGATAGTTTAAGAGAATTCACTTTGATTTGGAATCTAAGAAGAGAGAGAGAACATCAGAGAGTATCGATTCAAAGTGACTATGAGCAACTGGTATAGTGCTGTCCCTGTTCCCTAGTTGAATTCTTTCCATGATTCTGGTTGCAAACTAAATTAGAGAAGAACCGACTCCCATTTCCTCATAAGGTCAACATTGAACCTAATCACTGAATTTGACTAGGTTCTCATCCAGTTCAGTTTGAGACCAGAATCCTGGAAAGAATTAAGTTTGTGAACCGAGGCACCACTGTATTTCTTCAGATTGGTGCCATAAAAAACTTCATTAGGACCCAAAGTTGAACACTTCAAACTAGTCTGATCTTCCACAGAAGAAGACCCTGAGATCAGGTCCCATTTGAAACTACAGTTCAAGGAGTTAACAAAATGAAAAGGGGCTTTCTATGAATGGATTTGTGAAAGAGGCAGATAAAAATACACTAAGATGCTGAGTTCCAGAAACTGGGGAGTTCTGAACAGAGTGATCAAGTTTTGTTAGCACCAAAGGTAAAACACTAAGTTATTTTGAAGAATTTAGTGAATAAACTGTCTAATAAAAAGTTTATTTTACTGAGAATAGGAAGGAAAACAAATGTTCAGAAAATTTATTTATTAATTTTACAAACTCTTTTCAAAGTTTTAAATATGGGCAGATCCAGGTATTGCTGGTCTTGAGTTTAAGAACACCTCTGTCCCTTGAGACAGGATCTTACTATGCAGTTCCAGTTTGAACTCAAATTTGCTATCTAGCCCAGGCTGGCCTCAAACTCACAGTAATATTCCTGTTTCAGCTTTTTGAGTGCTGGGATTATGGGTGTGTACCACCATACCCAGCTAGGAGCCCATTTTGAATAAAAAGAATTCAAAACTTTAAATACAAAATTAGATACATGATCTTCAAAAAAGCCTATGCAAGTGAGGCTCCCTGAAGTTTATGCTTCATAAAAAACTTCCATCAAATTTCCATCACTGATGTCTCTTATGTGCATAATGGACAGCTGGTGTTTCCTGGATCAGATGTTTCCCTTTTAGACTGATAACACCTCACATTTCCTTGGAGATTTCAGCCTTGTCTCACTTTCTGCCCACAGGGCTCTGTGACTGGGTATATGACTAGGCTTGGCCAGTGAAAACACTGCATTGTCATGGCCGCATTGATTGGTTAAGGAGTGGAGATGAAATCTGAGCTGGAGTAATAAGATTTTTTTCTAGAGCTATAAGCTTAAAACATGGAGTTACCATTTTCAGTTTTTTTTTTGGCTAACATAAATGTTAGTTATATGTATTTAAACCTAATGTTTAGCTTTTTTCTTTTCTTTCCATGGTTTTGTAGGTTGGTAAAATGAAAGCCTAAAGTTTCTGGTGGCTGCCTTAGCTATTTATGGTCAACAGACTTCCTGAGACCTATCTCACAGGGTAAGAACCACAGCAGAGATGGAGAAAGATTGACCCTTAGTAATACTATTTGAGCATTTTAGCCAGCTCTTCCTTAAGCCAAGCTTCATCTACAATTTCAGTTAGGTGAACCAAAATTTTTCCCTTTAAATCAAGGTATTTTGATTTAAGAAACTAGATACAACCAAAAGAATTTTGATTAACATAAAATATAAAAATCACTACACCAGTTGTCTAATACTGAGTGTTCACCATGAGTGCAGTACTGTGTTAAATACAAGAACAAATACACAAGGGAGAAAGGATGACTTTTCTTTCAAGTGTACTCCTGCTTGAGAGATAAGACATAGAAAAGCGAAAACAGTGAAGAGCAATAACATGTAGAACATTGTTACTTGAAGAATAGGTAGAATTTGGACAGGCGGAGAAGTGTGGGAGAGCTTTGCAGAGGCTGGCTACCTGCAGGAACAAAGGCACAAGAGTGGATGTGATCAAGAGCCTTGCATGAATTGAAGATAAGGCAGAGTGGTTCACATGAAAGTACTGCGGCTGAACTCAAGGGAGTAGAATAAATGGTCTGATTTCTTTGGTTTAAAAAAGAGAAAAGGACAATATCAGAAGAGCAGAAGGCCTAACAGTTTTCTCTGGATGACAGAATGTACACAATTTGAGGCCAGTTGGAAAATATGTAAAATACGTATATCTGAAGGGCTAATCTGGCATCTACCATGGCCTTTCCATGGTCTTTCTGTAAGTTACTGAAGTGGACTTGAAGGTTGAACTCCAGCTTTCTGAAGAATGAATAATGCAATCTATAGGCAGATGGGAGTTGATGGTAGCTAAGACTGGTGTGGCTCATATTACATACAGCTTTAGAACAAAATAGACAGGGTTGACCTTGACACTGGAAAACTCTTGCAAAAGAGTACAACATCATTTCTTGATTAGACAAATTAATAAGAGGTAAGTGATGTTTTAAGAAAATTAATTTGGCAGTGGAGTGTAGTATGCACTGGAAGAAAGAAAGAGCAAGGCCATTTATTAAACTATTATAATAACCGAGGTGGAGGAGAAATCTGACTGTGCTGGTAAAAGCCAGGGAGAAATTTAAGAGAGTTTTAAGATCAGAGAATTCTCTCAACAGAACAAACTAGAAAAAAAAATCTGACCCAACCAAGTAAAAAGCAACAGGTATCTCAGCCTCCCATGGAAATAACAAAATTCACTGACAATTATCCCTGAAATTTGTATCTATCCCTGGCTCTTTGTGCCCAGGACATGCACACAGTTAGTCAGACCTCCAGTCTCCCTGCCATTTGACTAGATCTCTTTCTAGTCAACAGCTTTCTGCTAAAGGTAATCTATGCCATGCCATATGCAGACACTTGCCATTCACCACTTTGCTGGCCTCACCAGCCCTATCTGCAGTATCCACTCTTCCAGCAAAGCTTGGTTCGTTTGGGGACGCTTCTGGGCCTGCCAGTATGCTGAGGCACACATTCAGTAACACTGCAGGGGACAGGCTTTGTCTGTCTGTATAAACAGCTCCTTAGTTGTCCTTTGACTCTTCTGTGCCTGGGCTCATTCTGGCCACTTAGTTTCCTGCCTTTGCTCCATTCTGTCATTCTTCATTGCTCTGTCTCTGTCTCTGTCTCTCTCTCTGTATTTCTTATATTTTACATAAATAATGGACATGTCTTTTTTATTTAAAAAATACATTGCAAAAAAGGATAAAGTGCTTTTTGACCAGCATCCCAGAATCCCAGGATCTGTCTTTTCTTACATCTCCAGAAATAATCCTTTAAGAGATTACTATCTAGCCAGGTGTGGTGGCGCACCCCTGTAATCCCAGCACTCGGGAGGCTGAGGCAGGAGGATTGTTGCAAGTTCGAGACCAGCCTGGGCTACAAAGTGAGCTCAAGGCCAGCCTGAACTGCATAGTGAGATCCTGTCTCAAAAAGACAGAAAAAAAAAAAAGAAAAGAGATTACTATCTAAATCATCTAGATCATCCATGAGTCAACTGTATACTTATATATATTTTGAAAAAAGCCATATAATGTTTTGCTGTTATTTATATATATGCATATTCTTATAGAAATGATATGTTATATGATGTTTATTTCTTTCTGCTCATCACTGTCTTTGGAGAGGCTTCTGTATTGATAAACGGGTATTGCAACTTTGTACTTCTGCATACTATTCTAGAATAATAGGTATATCATGCTTTACTATATCATTTTTCCAGCTGGGACATTTAGATTATTTTCAATGCTTTAATATTAATAGCAAGATTGTAATAAAATTCTAAAGACTAGTCTCTTATTCATATGAAGTTATATACTTCAAAAGTTTGTATAAAGAAGGGAAATTGCTGGATCGTTTGCATTTTAAAGAAACACTTTAGAAATTTCTTTCCAAAGTGCTTGTATCAAATTACGTGCATGCTGGCTATTTATGAAAGTACTTATTTCCCCACATACTGGCCAGTTTGATGTCCTTACACTTTCAAAGGTGCTCCAACTTGACTTTCCTATTTCAGTGCTATATTCTTACCTCTCAGCCATCTAGTTTCTCTTCCTAGGCATCCACTGACTTAGTTACTCTTGTCAGAGGATCTCTATGGATTGATACTTGGTTATCTTAGATACTATCTTACGTAGGACAAAATACCCAAAATCCACAACTTAAAGGAGGAGAGGGTTATTTTGGGTCACAGTTTTTAAAGCATTCAATCCTTAATTGTTTGGCTTCAAGGCAGGAAGGGCATGAGGGGAGAGTTTGGCAGAAAAAAGCTGTTTATGTCATCGTAGCCAGGAAGCAGAAAGAGAGAAGTGCCAGCCTGAAAGGGAGATATATATCTCAGGACATACCCCTGTGATTTGCCTTTTCAGCCCTGACTCCACTTCCTAACAGTACACTTAGGTATGAACACATCAGTGGGTTATCTCACTGATGAGTAGAGCACCCCCAAGAGCAAATGACTTTCCAAAACCTCCACCTCTGAACACATGAGGCTTTTGGGGGGCCTTCTAGTTCTAAACCATAACACTTGGTAACACTATGTTCTTATGCATAGACAGTCAATATCTGTTTCTGTCTCTCTTTTGTGCTTGTACTACCTTCTTATCTTTTATGACTCCCGCTGGTGAAAGTAGCTATGATTAGGGCTGGCCTATCTCTGGAAGAGTGGACTTCCACATTGCTTAATATTAGGGAATACAGGCAGGACAGAAAACAGTCAAAGATGAATAGAAAACAGTAAAAGACGAATTCAAATTTCCTCATCTGAGAAGTTATAAAAATAGAGCTTTTCCTGATAGAACTGGACAATTGGAAGTATTAAAGTGACCCACTGAGTATTCAAGACAGAAGTGTATAATTTCCATGTCTTTGCATAATCTCTGCAGTTTCTCTTACCATTGATTTTTATTTTTTTTTTTATTTTAAACACACAAAAGTAAGAAATAACAACAAAACAGAATTTCAAAACAGGCTAGTAGGAAAGTAACAATAATCAACACATTGTGTGTTGTTATATTCACAGTAGTTGTTCAGAGTACAAGATATAGGCATGAAACATTATTCAGAAAATTACTAGCACAAAACTTTCCCCTCAATGAACCAAGAGAAACCAGCAGTATAACTATCTTAACTGTCTTGAGTATATAAGATATTTTTTCATCTTCCCTTCCTTCCTTTCCCCTTTCTCCCATCAGAGCTTTTCTTTTCTTTTGAACAGTTTCTCCCCTATTCACAATATCTATTATACATTTGGGATCTTGTTTACTCTTTCACATTTTCACGCTAGTGAGATAATATGATGTTTACACAGGTGGGTCTGGTTTACTTCACATATAAATATGGTCTCCAGTTGCATCAATTTACCTATAAAAGTATCAAGTTTATCTTTCTTTATGGCTGAGTAGTATTCCATTATATATTAAAAAAACACATCTTTTTTATCCATTCCTCAGTTGATGGACATTTGGGTTGTTTCTAAGATTTAGCTATTACAAATTGTGCTGCTATAAATATGGGTGCACATATATTGCTGTGGTATGATGTTTTTAATTCTTTTGGGAATATACTCAGAGGGGAATAGCTGGGTCAAATGGGACCTCTAATCCTAGTTTTTTGAGGAATCTCCACACTGACTTCCACAGTGGCTGCATCAGTCTACACTCCCACCACCAGTGGTAAAGAGATCTTTTTTACCCACAGCCTTGCCAGGATTTGTTATTGTTTGTTTTCTGGATGATAACCATTCTTTCTAGAATGAGATGGACTCTCTGATTAGTTTTAATTTGTATCTCTCAAATAACCAATGATGTTGAACATTTTTTCATGAATTTATTCACTGTCTGTATTTCCTCATCTGAGAAGTGTATATTCATCTCAGATGCCCATTTTTGCATTGGATCTTTGAATTTTGGAGGCCTGATTTTTCTCAATTCTTTGTATTTTCTGTATATAAATCCTTGTCTGAGGGACAACTGACTATAATTTTTTCCCACTCTATGGGTTGTCTTTTCTTTTGTTGGTGATTCCTTTTGTTGTGCATGAGATTTTTTTAATAAGGTGAGATCCCATTTGTTGATTCTTTGTTGTTTTTTTTTTTTTTTTTTGACCAGAAATCGAACTCATGACCTCAGTCTTGCCGGGGAAGGACTTATGCCACTGAGCTATATCCCCAGCCTTGAGCTGTACCCTTAGCCCTATTCTTTGTTGTATTTCCCATGTGATCTGGGTTTTGTTCATGAAATCTCTGCCTACACCTATGTATTCAGGATTCCTACTTATTTTCTCTTCCAGTACATTTAGTGTTTCTGTTTTAATATTTAGATAATTGACCCATTGGACTTTAGTTTAGTGCAAGGTGATAGACATGGGTCTAGTTTTAGTCTTTGGCATATGGAAAGTCAGTTTTTCTAGCACCATTGATTAAACAGACTATCTTTCTTCCAGTGAATATGTTTGGCTCCTTTGTCAAAGATAAGCTGATGTGTTTGTAGTTGCATCTACATCTTCTAATCTGTTTCACAGATCCTCAGGTCTGTTTTTGGCCAATACCATGCTGATTTTACCACAGTAGCTTTGTAGTCTAATTTCAGATCAGGGATTGTGATGCTCTTTGACTTGTATTTGTTGCCAGAATTGCTTTTGATATTCTAGGTCTCTTCTGTTTCCAAATGAATTTTAGGAATGTTTCCTCTAGTCCTATGAGGTATGCTAACAGTATTTTCATCAGAATTGCATTAAATCTGTATAACAGTTTTTCAGAGTAAGGCCATTCTCATTATGTTGGTTCTTCCTATCAATGAGCAAAGGATATCTTTCCATTTTTTGATAACCTCCTCAATCTCCTTTTTTTACAGTACTGTAGTTTTCCATGTATAGATCTTTTCCTTCCTTTGCTAGATTGATTTCTGAGTAATTTATTTTTTCAATGCTATTAGAATGGGTGTGGTTTCCCTAACTTCTTTCTCTCTGAGTTTGCTACTTGTGTACAGGAATATTATTTATTTTGAGTGTTGACTTTGTATCCAGCTATGTGACTAAATTTGGTTATTAAATGTTCAAATTTTGGTGGAGCTTTTTGGGTTGTCTATGGAGAGTATCATGTCATCTTCAAATAATGATAATTTAATGTCTTCCTTTCCTATCATTATTCCTTTTATTTCTTTCTCTTATCTGATTGCTTTGGCTAATATTTCCAGAACTATATTGAATATGAGTAGTGATAGAGGACATTCTTGTCTTGTTCCTGGTTTTGGAATGAAAGCTTTCAGTTTTTGACCATTTAATATGATGTTGGCTGTTGGTTTGTCATAGATGGCTTTTATCAGGTTGAGATAAATATCCTCTATTTCAATTTTCTGTAGGATTTTTATCATGTATTTGTGTTGGACTTTGTCAAATGCTTTTATGCATCTATTGAGATAATCATGTAATTTTTGTCTTTGGTTCTGTTAATGTGGTGTATTACACTTATTGATTTGCATACATTGATGATTTGCCACATTCTGTTTGCCAGTATCTTATTGAGGAATTTTGTGTCTATGTTCATTAGGGAGATTGGCCTGTAGTTTTCTTTTTTGGGTGGGTTTTTCTCTGGTTTTGGAATCAGGGTAATACTTGCCTCCAGAAATTGCTTTGGAAGTATTTCTTTCCATTTAATTTCCTTAAAGAATTTCAGTATTAGTGGCATTAGTTCTTCTCTAATTTTCTTGTAGAATTTAACTGTGAATCCATCAAGGCCTGGGCTTTCTTTATTGGTAAATTTTTAGTTACATTTCCAATTTCATTGGCTGATATTGGGTTATGTACAATTTTTATATCTTCTTTATTTAGTTTTAGCAATTCAGTTGTGTCTAGGATCTGTCCATTTCTTTTGTGTTTTCTATCTTATTAGAATATAAGTTCTCATAGTAGGTATTGATAATCTGAATTTGTGCAGGATCTGTTGTGATTTCCCCCATTTCATTCCTAATTGCTTGGGGTTTTTTTCCTCTTTTTGATGAGTTTGGCTAATGGTTTATCAATTTTATTTATTCTTTCAAAGAACCAACTTTTTGATTCATTGACTCTTTGTATTTTTTTTAGTCTCAATTACATTAATTTCTTCTCTTATCTTTATAATTGACTCCCTTGTATGAGCTTTTGGTTTGATTTATTCTTCTTTTTCTACAAGTTTGAGGCTCAACATTATGGTATTTATTTGAATCCATTCTCTTTTCCTGATGTTAGGGTTTATCACTATAAATTTACCTCTTAGGACTGCTATCATGTCATCCCATAAGCTTGGTATGTTGTATCAGTGTTTCATTCAATTGTATATATTGTGTAATTTTGTGTTTAATTTCCTCTGTGACCTATTTGTTGTCCAGAAGTGTGCTGTTTAATTTCCATGCACTTGTGCAGTTTTTGTGATTTCTTTTGTCATTGATTTCCAGTTTCATTGTGCTATAGTCAAATAGTGTGCAAGGAATGATTACAATTCCTCTACATTTACTTAAACATGTTTTGTGAGCTAGTATGTGGTCTATTTTGGAGAATGTCCCATGTGCAGTTGAGATGAATGTGTACTCTGATGTTTTGGGGTGGAACACTGTGTATACATCTTCCAAGTCCATGTGTTCAGAGGCTTGGTTTAATTCTGATATTCTTTTGTTGACTTTTTGGCCAGTTGATCTATCTATGTGTGAGACTGGGGTATGAAGGTCCCTTACTACAGCTGTGGTGGTGCTTATTTGATTATTCAAGTCTTTTAATATTTGTTTTTTGTAGTTGTGTGCACCAGTGTTTGGTGCATATATGTTTATGATCACTATCTTGTCTTCAAGTTTTCCCTTAACAAGTATATAGTGACCTTCCTTGGCTCTTTTGATCAATTTTGGCTTAAAGTTTATACTCTCTGCAAATAGAATAGCTACCCTTGCTTTTTTCTGGGTTCCTGTGTCATGAAGAATTGTATTCCATTCTTTGACTTTTAGTTTATGAATTTCTTTTTGGTTTAAATATGTTTCTTGAATGCAGCATATTGATGGATCTTGTTTCTTGATCTAGTCTGCCAGTCTGTTTCTTTTGACTGGTGAGTTGAGACCATTTACATTGATGGTTGTAATCGGTATGTACTTGGTTATCTTTTTCCTGTTATTTTCCTGTTGTTGGATCCCTGTCTTTCTCCTCTGTTTAACTGCTTGCCATGCTTGGTGGTTTCTTTCTACTGGTTTTCATTGTTTGTGGTCTTCATTATCTCTTTCTAATATATTCTTCAGAGCATTCTGTAGAGCTGGTTTGGTGGTCATAAATTTGTTCAGTTGTTCTTTGTCATGGAAATATCTTATTTCTCCATTGAATTTGAAAGATAGCTTTGTGGGGTACATCAATCTGGGTTGAAAATTGTTTGCTTTTAGGGCTTGAGATGTCTCATGCCAGGCTGTTCTTGATTTGAGGGTTTATACTGAGAAGTCTGCTGTGATTCTGATGGGCTTTCCTTTATAGATGATTTGTTTCTTTTTTTCTAGCTGCTTTTAATACTTTGTTCTTGTGTTGAATTTATGAAATCTTGATTATCATATGCCTTGGTGTAGATTTATTTTGGTCGTGGCTGTTTGGAGTTCTGTGTTCTTCATTTATTGCTATGCCAAATTTTTTATCCATGCTTGGGATGTTTTCTGCCATTATTTCTGTGAAGAGGTTTTTAATGGCATTTGTGCTGTCTCTAGTTTTTTCACTGACTCCAATCAATCTTATGTTGTTCTTCTTTGTTTCATCTTGTAACTGTTGGGTTGAGTTTTCATGGTCCCTTGCTATTTTTAAGATGTCTTTCTTTCCTGGTTGCTAGCCACATTCCTGTCTTCTAGGTCTAATACTCTATCCTTGCTTTCATTCACTCTGTTGTACACACTTTCAATGGAATTTTTAATCTCCTGGATTTCTGTTAGGATCTGTTTCATTGTTTTCACTTCTTGTTTATGTTGGGAATTAATAATTTCCATTGTTTTCCTAACCTCTTCTATTTTTTATCTATGTTGCTTTAATTTATTTTGTTTTAAGTATTATTTGTTTCTGCACTTTAGACATTATTTTTCTATAGCCTCTTCTATTTGTTTTTTTCACATCTGCTGCTATCATTTCAGAGATTTCCAGTAGTTGGCTTCTGATTTCCTTTATATCTTTGTGCTATAGACTTGTCCTGTGTGGGCTGGGCATTTGGGGCTGCATTTTGCTTCTTTCTCTTGTTATTTTATATTTTTTATTTTATTTGATGTTTTGTTTTGATGCTTGTAGATTCTTTTGTTAGATAGCTTTATCCCTGGTATCAAGGCTTTCCTGGGTGGTGACTGTTCCTCAAGGATGTCTTGTAGATATAAGGGGTTCTTGGTCTATCTGTCTATCCCCAAAACCTACTTTCCCGATATATTAAGATTGTGAAGTTGCCATCTTTTTGACTCAGGGTTCATTCCTTTGGTACTGGACTACAGTGATGTTACAATTCCTTACAATCTCATTCCTGTCATGCAGGGGAGAAAAAACTGATGATAATAGGTATGGCATCCTAGTTAAAGTAGTACAGTTAGCAATAACAATGGACTCAAGTACATCCTGGCTACTGATAAACTGTGGTAATTATTAGCTTGATATCTTTAATCATAGGAGCAAGTTGTACAGTTATATAATTCAATTTATAAGTGGAAGTTGGATGCAATGTTTTCCACTTAATAGAGTGATGTTACCCTGTTGTGGGGTAGTTTAAGAGTCATAGGGTGTAGGATGCAGAGGTGGATGTGGTTAAATATAGTAGGAGCAAATTTGGTGGACATAGGATGATCGTCCATATTTTGTGTAATTGCAGGATACAAGAGGAAGGGATTTGAAGCAAGAGCCTGGGAGTACTGAGGTGAATCAGAAAGGGAAGACACAATGTTTACCTACATGAAAGTCTCATAAAATCAAGCAAGATAGTTGATGAAAGAGAAGAAGAGGATGCATGGAATAATACAAAGGGAAAATTTAGAGATCTAAATCATTAATGAGAGGTAAAAGATGGTAGAAAAGAGAAGGAAAAGAAAATAAAAAAGAGGAGAAAAAGAAAAGAAGAGAAACCCAGAAAACAGAAATAATCACACACATGAAAAAACAACAAACATGCAGAAAGAAAAATAAAACAGGACAAAATAGAACAGAGAGAAAAAGAGAAAAGGGAAAAAACTCACAAACAAGCAACAAAAATATAAATATATAAACAGCAAAACAAAACACACTAACCCAGTAGACTTCCAAGAGGAAAATCCATCAGTCAGAAAAATAAAAGTAGTGAGATTCCTTTAGTGTCTATAGTTCTGTGATAGGTCCATGTCTGACCCCAGAATGTGCACTCGAGACAAGATTGCAGGTAGATCTGTGCTGGGTTTGAGTCTGATCTTTGTCTCTGGATTTGGGGGATGGTATTGTTTTTTTGTGGCTGGAGTTCTCCCCAGGGATTTTAAAAAAAGATAATAGCAGAAATTAATGAAATTGAGACTAAAAGTACAACACAAAGAAGCAATGAATCAAAGAACTGGTTTTGAAAAAGTGAACAAAATAGACCAACTCTTTGGCAATCTTACCAAAGGAAAGACCCAAATCAAATGAACACCACCAAAATCCAGAAGATTATAAGTGAATACTTTGAGAAACTATATTCCAATAAATTGGAGAATAGAGAAGAAATGGATAGACTTCTAGATACATATGAATTGTCAAAACTGAACCAAGAAGATAGGAAAACCTTGAATAATCCAATAACAGACCATAAAATTGAAGCAGTAATAAAAAAAATTGCCAACTAAGAAAAGCCCATGACCCCATGGATTCACCCCTGAATTTTCCAGAAATTTGAGGGAAGATCTAAGTAGTGTCAATACTCTTCATACTCTAACAAAACTGAAATGGAAGGAATACTTCTAAAGTCATTCCTAGAACCTACCGTCACTCTGATTCTGAAATCAGAAAAGGATCCAACACAAAAGAGAACTACAGGCCAGCTTCTTTAATGAACATAGACACAAAAATTTTTGAGATACTGGCAAACAGAATGCCACAAATCATCAAAGATTCATACATTGTGAACAAGTAGACTTCATCCCAGGGATGCAGGGATGGCTCAACATACACGAACAAAAAAAAGTAATATATCACATAAACAAGAATGAGGACAAAAATCATATGATCTTCTCAATAGATGCAGAAAAAGCATCAGAAAAATTCAGCATCCATTCATGATTAATATGCTGAAGAAAACGCATAAAGAAAACCATATCTCAATATGATAAAAGCCATTTATACAAATCAATGGTCAGCATTATATTAAATGTGGAAAAAAGAGAAACTTTTGCTCTAAAATCAGGAACAAGACAGGGATGCCCACTACCACCACTTCTGTTTAATATAGTACTCACAGCACTATTCAGGGCAATCAAGAAAGATAAAGAAATAAAAGATAGCCATTGAACCTCACATTTTAAGTTATGCTACAAAGCTACAGTGATGAAATAAATGGCATTGGCACAAAAATAGACATGTGAACCAAGGGAATAGAACTGAGGGTGTGGAAAAACTCCACACACATTCAGCTAACTGATCTTTGACAAAGGGGCCAAAAACATGCACTGGAAGAATGAAAGCCTCTTTAATAAATGGTGCTGGGAAAGCTGGCTACCTACATGCAGAAGACTGAAATTTGACTCACATCTCTCTCCGTGTACTAAACTAAAATCAAAGTGTATCAAAGATCTAGCTGTGAAAACAAAAACACTTAATCTTCAGGAAAATAAAATAGAATTTTCAAATCATAGGCACAGGAAAAGATTTTCTGGATAGAACCTCAATTGTACAAACAATAACATAAAGAATTAAAAAATGGAATCATATCAAGTTAAAGATATGCACAGCAAAAGAAAGAACCAGCAAAGTGAATATACAGCCTACAGAATGGGAAAAATATTTTTCCAGCTATTCCTTGGATAGAGGGCTAGTATCTAGAATATTTAAAGAACTCAAGCCATGAAAAATACATGACCAAAGCAAAAAAGTGAGCAACTGAAATGAATAGACATGTTTTGGAAGTAAAAATGACCACAAATACAAGAAACATTGTTCATCTCTGGCTATTAGAGAAATGCAAATTAAAAAGCTAAGATTGCACCTTACTCCAGAAAGAACGACTATCATCAAGACATCAAATAATCAAAATGCTGATGAGACTGTGAAGGAAAAAGGAATCTTCTACACTTTTGGTGAAAATATAAACAAGTACAACTGCTATGAAAATCAGTATGGAGATTTTTCAAAAAATGAAAACTAGAGATTTCATTTGACCCAGATATTCCTCTTCTTGGCATCCTCCTCAAGGAATTAAAGATATCACATTACAGTGAGACATGCATATGCATGTTTAAAGCAGCACAACTCACAACAGTTTAATCTTAGAAGTGGCCTATATGCCAACCAACAAATGAAGGAATAAAGGAAATGTGGCACTCAAATAATGAAATACAATCCTGCCATAATGTAGGACAAATATGAATCATTTGTAGGAAAATGGGTGTACATTAATATTAAGTTAAATCAATCAGATACACAATCTTAAAAATAGCACAGCTTATCTTATATGAAAAATCTAAAGCATAAATAATTAAAGAGCAAAATAAAAGATAGATTATAGGAAATGAGATAGAGCTTTTGCAAAAGAGACGGTGACTAAGAGATGGATGGATGAGGGGGAGAGAGGAATGGAAGGAATTAAAAAAGAAATACGATGTGCTATGTACATGTATTAACTCCTCACAATGAATGTAATCACTATGCACTGTAAACATGTACCAATAAAAGGGAAATATTCACTAGAAAGTTTAAAATGATAATGGGTAGAACTAAAGACGTAATTGTAGAAAATAGAATAAAAAACAGAATCTATGAAGCCTTGAAAATGGATGTGTTTCCAAGAAGGTGTGAGCAGTACAGGGCGAAAAAAGCTGGTGATGAAATTATGTCCTGAGGCACGAGAGTAGATAAGAAATGGGCTGAGGTAGAGTCAGCAGAGATATGAAAGGACATCAAGAAAGACAAAGGAAGAGTTAACTGAGTGCAGTAGTCCAGAAACAAGAAAGAGTCACTTTCAAGGAATGTACTACAGGATAGAAAATCATTAAGAAATCAATAACATCTCTATGCACCAATAACTAATTAGTTGAAAAAGAAATCAGGGAAATAATCCTGTTTATAATAGCTTCCTAAAACATACGTAGCAGTCAGCCTAAATATAGAAGTGAAGGACCCACAATAAAAAGATAGCACACTGAAGATAATAAATAAAAAAGACACTATAAGATGGAAAAACCTCCTATGTTCATGGATCAATGAATTAATATTTGAAAAATTGACATTGTACTGAAAATAATATATTCAATGCAATATGGATCAAAGTTCCACAGAACATTCTTCACAGAATAAGAAATTTAAATTCTAAAATTCATATGGAAATACAAAAATGCCAGAACAGCCAATGTAATCCTAAGCAAAAGGAACAAGGCTGGAGACATCACGATTCCAGGCTTCAAGTTATACTGCAAAACTGTAGTAAAAAAAACAATATGGTACTAACTACCAGAATAGGCTCATAGAACAATGAAACAGAATAGAAGACACTGTAACAAGTCCACACAATTACAGATATTTGGTTCTTGAGAAAAGATCCAAAATCATGTTGTAGAAAAAGACAGGCTCTTTAATAAATGTTGCTGAAGAAACTGAATATCCATATATAGAAGATTGAAAATAGAACCTTGTCTCTCACTCTGTGTAAAAATCAATTCAAAATGGATTAGAAACCTAGGTATAAAACCTAAACCTTTGAAACTTCTAGAAGAAAACATAGAGGAAGTAGCTGAACCCATTGGCACACGAAAAGACTTCCTCATATAGGACCCCAAATAGCATAGGAAAAAATAGCAAGGATCAATAAATGGGACTATCTCAAAATAAAAAGCTTCTGCACAGCAACATGGTAAGGAAACAGCCTACAGGATGAAAGAAAATCTTTACCCAGTTACTCTTCTGGCAGAGGATTAATATGTGGAATATGTACTCAGGAAACAATAAAAAACCAATACTCCAATCAACAAAGAGACAAGTAAACATATTTCTCAAAAGAAGTACAAGTGCCTAATAAGTATTTCAAAAATGTCAACATCTTTAGCGTTAAAAAATCAGAACTACACTGAGACTCCATCTCACTCTAGGCAGAATGGCTATCATCAAGAATATAAGAAACAGAGAGATACTGTGGAGTTGGGAAGGGGACTTGGGAATGGGGGTGATGGGAGGAAGGGAAAAGGGAAGTAAAGAGGATCAAAATGTGATATGTATATGTAGCATTATCCCAAGATAAATATATTCATAATATACTGAAAACATATACTAATAAAAATACAAAAATCCAGTAAGCACTGGTGAGGATGTGAAAAAGAGAACACTTATTCATTGTCTTGGGGAAGATAAATTAGTATGGCCACTATGGAAAACAGTAATGAGATTCTTTGAAAACTAAAAGTAGAACTAACATATGACCCAGCTACACAACTTGGTATATACCTGAAGCAATTAAAAGTCAGCATATGATAGAGAAACCTGTATACCTTTGTTTATCATGGCACAATTCACAATAGTCAAAACATGGAACCAGCCTAATTACCAAACAGCAGGTGAATAGACAAAAAAATATATTATGTGTACACAATGGAGTAGTATTCAGCTGTAAAGAAAAACAAAATTATACCAACTGCAGGAAAATGGATGCAACTGGAGATTATCATGTTAAGCAAAAAAACCAGACTCAGCAAACCAAGTATTGCATGTTTTCCCTAACACATGGAATTTCAAAAAAAGATGACCTGAAAATAGAAAGCAGACTATTATTAGATAAAGAGAAGAAAATAAGAGAGTGGGGGAGGGGGTAAAAAGGTGAGTAGTGGGGTATGGATATGATCAAAATACAGTACATACATATATGAAATAATGTTAATTATTAACTATCTGTCAAAATAACATTTAAAGTTGTAAGTGTAAGTAAAATACACATTTGTGTCAGAAAGGATCACTGTGGAAAGTTGTATAGTTTTTTTTTTTTTGGTTTTTCTCCAGTACCAGGAACCGAACTCACGACCTTGCGCTTGCCAGGCAGGCACTTTGCCGCTGAGCTAAATCCCCAGCCCCTGTATAGTTTTATAGAATGAATGGAAGTAGCAAAATCCAAATTATGAGTGGTGAGGTTAAAAGGCAGAAGAAGCAGGCAAAGTCTACAAGCATGGGGGCAAAGAGAGAAACAGGGCAAGAGGCATGAAACTAGAGCTCTATTTAGTGTGTTTGCTTTTTTTTTTAAAAGAAAGGATATATTTGAAAAAGAAATGAGAACCAGTAGATGAGCAAAAACAGATGTTGTTTTAATAAGAAGCCATAATTACAGGAAGAAAAGGAGTCAGAGAACAGAAAGAATGTGGTCCAATGCACAAATGAATGGAAATCTACTGAATGTCTTTTTTTTTTTTTTTCAAATGAGAAGTGTCTTGGAACATTTTCCCAGGAGTCCTTAACAGGAATTCAGTATTATTGATCCCAGTTCAATACTGAGAATAAAATCTAAGTTTGAAGTGTTTAGGGCCTTTTTCTAAATATCCAATACTTCCCAGTCTACTTATCTAAGAACTTTTTCATAAATTTCATTATGATTATATCATAGAATATTGGTGGAGTTATCACCTTCTCTGAAATTCTGTATTGCTTTCAATACAAAATTTTCTATTGAGCAAATACAAGGCTGCAAATAATACTAGCAGGTGATACAGGCAAGTGAGCCATTAAAACACTTGAATGTTTAGTCTAAATACTAAAATTCTGGTGCACCAGAGGATGGTAAGGGAGATTTGGAGTCTTCCACTAGAAGCCAGCTCAGAACTTGGCTTGTGCCTTTCCTCTGAGACCTGTTCTGAAAAAAGATCTGGCAGCTTTTTTCAACAACTTATCAGTAACATCTAACAAACCGTGCATTATTCTTTATATTTATTTTAAATTTCTCCTTGGAGCAATTTAAGTCTGTTTCTTTAGTGAATACAAGAAATAAATAGCATCTGTCATCAGACTTGAAGGAAGACACAGAAGTTAAAAGGTAGATTTTCAATGTGATAGTGTAGCTACGTCTTTGCAACTCTGACAGGAATGGGGAGAGAAGTAGGTTGGGAGAGAATCTAAGCCCACAGCATGGAGAATACGGGGTGCTTCTTACACAAAGAAACTTGTGAATAAGAGGGACTTCTAAGGACTGAGAGAGGAGGCCTCTGCATCAGCCCAGGATTGATTTCAGCCGCTCACTTGGCTCACTCTGTCCTCTCTCCATTTCTGACAAAGTGGGAAGGACTTCTCTACTGTCTCTGTGCTGGTGGTCTGGCAGAAAGAGAATGTATCTAACTCCAATTTGGCAGCAGATACAGGTAAAATACCGCTGGCTTTTTCAAAGCTGCCAGTGCAGCATCCACCACCCGCTCTACTGATTTGTTACACGGCCATAGGTAAAACAAGGCCACTATCCTCTGAAAGGATCCTTGCTTCCTTAGAAATTCACATGAAGTCATCTTTCAGGTTTTCTCCCTCCAGGCAAAAGTAATTTAGTTTTTTCACCCTTTCTCAAAGATGCACACAATCATTTTTGTTATTTCCAAATACTGAAAATGAAGCTATATAATAAGGTCTCTAATAATATCCTGATTGAAGTCAATGTAACTTTGTTGTACCTTCATATTCTGGCTAATACCTTGAGGCTGTAACTACTTCTTTCAAAATGAAACAACTGCTGTAATAATCTGTGTTGACTTTGTGATCAGAGTGACAGATATAAAATATTCTTGCTTTATATGGCAACATTAGGAAGAGAAAAAATGTAATATTATGCATTTAGACCAGGTCTAAAAAAGAGATGAAATAGATAAGACAGAAATAAAAGTTGCTTAATTCAGAAATTTCAAAAGGAATGGCCTTTATATTTTATTTCATGAGTATTTTTGTGTGCATTTAAAGAAGCCAATAATTTCTTTTTATAAATCTAATCTTGTTATTCTATATTTTCTAATTTTTTCAATTTTAATGATAAAAGAATTAATACATATTAGCAAACATACAGACATAGACAAAACAATAAAAGCAATACAGAATTTCAGAGAAGGTGATAACTCCACCAATATTCTATAATATAATCATAATGAAATTTATGAAAAAGTTCTTAGATAAGTAGACTGGGAAGTATTGGATATTTAGAAAAAGTATCTGAACTTGGCACACTCTAGGAATATAATAAGGAATCAGAAATTAATATTGAATGATTGGCAGATAATTCTTTATAAGGCTAAATGATAATAGATCACAGTGAATTCAAATGATGCTAAAAGATATATTTTTTTTTTTTTTGCAATACATTCAGCTCACCATCAACAACACTTGGCTGTTTCATGTCTTCAGGACATGGGGCCGTGCAATAAGGATCGAAGAAACTGGAGGCCATAGGTGCCGTCTTCAGAGCCCTACAAACAGTATCAGTCCAAGCTACAAATGTGGAGTGTCATCATTTATGCCTGATTGAGAGGCATTAGAATGCAGGGCAAGAGGAGAGACTTGATAGGACAGGGACAAGGACAGCTGATACCTGATGGGGAACTAACTTGCCATTACGCTCTGTCCAAAGAGAAAGGACAAAATCGGCATGATTCATATCTATGCACACACTTAAGAGGATCTAACTTTGTGAGAATTTTTTTAAAACTCAAAAACATGACTCACGTCATTACCAGGGGCTTGATATTAGGGGGATGCTGCTCAAAGGATACACAATTTTAGACAAATAGGAGGAATAAGTTCAAGATATCCATTATGCAGCATGGTGGAGTGTAGTTAATAATGACGTTTTATAGTCCTGAAATGGTCTGAGAGTAGATTTTAAGTGCTCCTAACACAAAAATATTCAGTATACGAGGTAATGCATGTGCCAATTGGGTTTATTTAGCCATTCCATAATGTTACATAATTTAAAACATCATGTCATATTTGATAAATATGTACAATTTCTATTTGTCATTTAAGGAAGATAAATAAATTAAGGGAAAGAAAAAATTAGAGAAAGCTAAAATTGAGTAACATTCTACAAAAACTTGACTAATGTGCTTTAAAAAAGTCAGGGTCAAGGCTGAAGAACTGTCAAAGGTGGGAGGAAATGAATGAGACATGAAGCCCAAATCCAGTGTGCTATACTTGATTGACTCCTAGCTCAGAAAAGTGATATTCTGAGTAATCTGTGAAATTTGGAATCTGCAGGTTGGTTAATACTTCTGTACCAATGTCACTTGCTTCATTTTGATGAGCGTACTGCAGGTATATAGGGAGTCGATATTGGGAGAAACTGAGAAAAAGACTTATAGGAGCTTTTTTGTAAGTTTTCCATAACTCTAAAATTATCCTAAGATAAAAAAGCTTATTTATAAAATATGACTGGTGTACCTGCTATGTGATAATTGTTGGGAATACAAGAAATAAGATTTCCTGCTTAAGAGGAACTTATAGGAGCAGGATTAGCACGGGAAGCAGTGTCTGTAGGATAGCAGAATCATCTGTGACAGGAGTATGATAGGAATGAGCCTCCCACAAACAGGGGAATAGGGGAAAGGGCTAACAAGAGCTCAGTAAGATGCTGAGGTCACAGACAGTGGCCTTGGATTTGAAGTTGGCTCCATTGTCCAGAAGAAACTGTAGAGCCAAAGAGAAATTTGAAGCAGGAATTCAGTGCCATAGTCTATGCCCATGCTATTGGAAACAGAGAAAGTCTGCAGTTCAGTGACCTCATGGTGTACATGTTCCTCTCCACCAAGTTTATAACTTTGGTAACAAGACTGGTTTTAGATCTGGAGCTTTCCTGTGTGCTACTGGCCTCAAAGAGTATCTAGGGAAGGAGAAGTAGAGCCGAATTGCCTTGTAACACCCACAGAGACTTATTTGAATGTGCTGGGGAAGAGAAAGTCTCTCATTTTACTGTTAGGTGAGCAGTGGTCGAAGTATTGTCAAAATTTAGAGGAGAGATCTAGCACATTGTGGAAGCTGTAAGCAGAAAAGTAAAACAAAACAACAAAAAGATTTCAGGGAGAAATGAGATTTGACATTAGTCTGGGGGAAAAGAGGTGGGAGTTAGGTAAGGAGAAAATAATGGGGAGAACATTCAAGGGAAGAGAACCACTTTGAGCAAGAGCACAAGAAGAGTTCAAATTTGTATTATGGATGGAGAATAATAAATACATTTATATGATTGGATGAGAAGAATTATATAAGCAAATAATAATCAAGAGGATTGAAAAAATGGATCGGAGCCAGACTATAAAAAGTCCTGAAATACCAGGCAAAGGAGTTTGGATTTCATCCTATAAAGTATGGAGAAAAAAATTTTTTGTTAATTTTGGAAGAAAATCAATCAATATTTGAGAAGTATCAGTGTATCGGATGGATAATGTAGAAATCAGAGCAAGAAAGTTTCTTACACCAAGATAATGGAGACTGAAATACAAAAACATCAAAAGAAAGGAAAGAGGGAGTTGACAAAGACATTATAAAAGAAGATTTGCTAGGACTTTGATGAAAAAGGGAGGTATGAAAAGTGCTGCCGTAGTTTTATATTTAAGAAGCTGAACTGTGACTGAAATATCAAAAAATCAGGAAGATATATAGATTTGGTGGTAAAACAATTAGCTGGATATGGGTGTGTTGAATTGAAATGATAGTGTAACTTCTTAGGGAAATAGTCCTGCCAGTATCTCAGTAAATTCAGTAAAGAAATTAGGTCTGAGAATTCTGACAGAAGTGAAAGTTTAAGCCACTCACTTCTTACATGATGCTTCAGGGGGATATATAGAACCCTGGTTCTCTACTCAGGCTGTGTACCATTGTCACTGGGAAATGGGAAGCTGATGTTTCTACTAGCTTTCCCTTTTCTAGTCACAGAATAGTTCTTTCTATTTTAGGAGTTGCCTCTTTTCCTCTGTATATAATTCTGACTGGAGAGGCTACAGTTATCGGGACCAGTTTCCTATAGCATAAGGGAAGGCCTACAATCCACTATGGACAATGACTTACTGGATATTGTGACTGGTTCAAAGATAGGGACTTGACTCTGCTCTTACCCCTTTACTCCTCAGCATGCAGACCAAGGTACAGAAGGCCTAATTCTTTTCTCTGCTATCACAGGTTGTACAGAAAATTGGAGTCAGAAGCTTCTTGTAGGTTCATTTTCCCACAATAAAAAGAAAGCCTGGCTGACAAAAATGCCGAAAGAAGAGGGACAGGATCCTACTGATGTCGTTTGAATCTCTGTAGCCAGACATTCCTGCATATAGACCTACCCCATGTCCACCAACATGGCCATCAAGCTGCACTGGAGGCAGAAAAAAAGGCAAGGGTACTGAGAAGAGCTGCCTTCCATTGGCTGAGTCACCTTGTCATTTGTGTATTTGGATCTGTGTGATGATGGGCTAGTTCTGTACCTTGACTGCAGCGGTAGTAACCTAAACTACAGGTGTGATAAAATGACACATATCGGCACACACACATTGTACCAGCGTCAGTTTCCTGGTTTTGCTGTTATACGAAGGTTATATAAGATG
This sequence comes from Chinchilla lanigera, assembly GCF_000276665.1. Taxonomy (NCBI): domain Eukaryota; kingdom Metazoa; phylum Chordata; class Mammalia; order Rodentia; family Chinchillidae; genus Chinchilla; species Chinchilla lanigera. The sequence goes on from NW_004955446.1 coordinate 4,475,752, forward strand.
TAAAGGATGGGGAGAAGCTGGGTGAAGGTACACAGACCCTCTCTGTACAATAATATTTTAACTACTTGTGAATCTATACCTACTTCAAAACAAGAAACTAAAACATTGTTGGTTATGAGACACCCAAATACAAAGATACAGGAAGGTTGAAAGTTAAAGGATGAGAAAATACTTTCCATGCAAAAAATACATTATTGACAGACACAATAGAGTTTAAAATAAAAGGCATTAATGTAAGATAATGAGAGTCCTCCGTGATAGTAAAGACTTAAATTTTTTATTAGCTAGGAAGCTACAAATAACAAATTTCAAAATACATGAAGTAAAATGGACTTAATTAAAAGAAGAAGCAGATAAAACCTCAATTATAATAGAAGATTTAACATCTTTCTCAATAATTAATAGATCAAGTTATTAAAAATTTAATAAGAAGGTAGATCTAAATAGGACAACAAATAGACTCACGCAAGGATCTACAACTATAGACTGTATGAGTTTAGGGATATTAACCCCATGCCTGGCTATAAGGCAGTTGTCAACAATTTTAGCAGTGTATGAAAAGGGACTTCATGCTTGAAATTACATTAAATATTATAAATAGATAATTAGAAAATTCTACATGTATGTAAATTTTAGAGAAGCATACTTCTAATATGTCAAATAGCTCAATGAAACTTTAAAATATTTATATTGAATTATATACACTATTTATATCATGGCTCACTTAGAGCCTTAAATATTTATCCAAAAAGAAAAAGAATAAATTAAGGAGTTAGTATTCAAGGCAAGGTATTGGAGAAATAGCAGCAGCAAATAACTTTACGGAAAGTTTTATCCAACACTGAAGCAAAACATAATTCCAATTTTTTTTTTTTTTTTTTTGGTTTTTTTCTCCGGTACCGGGAACCAAACTCATGACCTTGCGCTTGCCAGGCAGGTGCTTTGCCACTGAGCTAAATCCCCAGCCCCCATAATTCCAATTTAAACAAATTCTTTCAGAATATAGATAAAGAGGGACTGTTCCTGATTTAACTGGCAACACTAGTATAAGTTTTACAAGATAGTAGAAGAAAGTAAAATTATAGCTCAATCTTACTCATTAACGTATACACAAAAACCCTAAACAAACACTAAATTTCAAAATGTATGTATGAAAATACTAGAATGGCATTGCCGTGTTGGGTTTATTCCTTGTAGGAGAGCTTATTTAACATAAAATGATCAGTATAATTTTTCATATTATTTGCTTAAAGAAAAAGATATGTCATAATTTTATCTGATTAAACTGTTGGTGAGGCTGGAGGTATAGCTCAGTGGTTAGAGTACTTGCCTTACACAGGTAATGCCGTGGGTTCAGACGTCTGCATTGCACAAAGCCAAACCAAACCAAAATATACCCAGAAAACACTGATAAAAGTTGAATGTAAACACTTTAAAATTAACATTCTCTAAATAAGCTAAGAAATAGAAGAAAAAGTACTAAGCTTTATAAAGAGTATCCATAAAATCTTAGAGCAAACATCATCTTCAGTGATGAAATACTGAAAGCAATTCCTTTACTATTTGTAGAACTACTACTTTATCTTCCATAAATACTTACATGAAGTACCCTAGCCAGGATCTTCTAGTGTAAGAAATAAAAAGGAATAGAAGTTGGGAAAGAATTATTTTTGTAAGTATTTGTGTAATGTACAAATAAATTTCTAAGGTTGAAAGAAATAAGACATACTGCCTGTAGAAGGTACAATTATCGGGTCCCTACACCATAAGGGAAAGCCTACAATCCACTCTGGACAATCAATCACTGGATATTGTGAAAATGAGAAGTTTTAGAGTTTAAAAATGAAAAGAAAATAGACACAAAAGAGAATGAACATAATCTTAATACCCAGAGGAAATATGTTAGTTTTTTTTCATTTAATGTTTTTTTCCTATGATTTGAAGAAACATCTCTTTTTAAAACACACTTAATATTGTATTATATGTTTGCAGTTCTGTGTAAGTGTTGCTGGAGTGAGTATAATTGTTTGCAGTTTTGTAGTCTTGTCTTTTCTCTAATCATTTATTTTTTTATTTTAAAGAGAATAATAAATGAGAAACAAACAAACAAAAAAATAGAACAGTAGCAGCATAACAGTATCATGAACATAAACAAATCAGAGCAAGAACATTCAAAGTGATACAGGGTCTAAAGACAAAGTAATATGAATCAACAGTGGTGGCTACATTACATATTGCTATTCTCAACCACATTGCTCAGATTACCAGATGTAAGAATGAAAGATTGCTCAAACCATTAAAGAGAATAAGAATATCATTCTTTGATAAAACATTAGAGATAATACAGAGTTTCACTAGACAAGATGGTAGGAGTTCACCATGCTTCCAGTGCATATTGTTACCTTCAAATCAGTTGCTCAGACCACCAGACACAAGCATGCACAGTCAATCAGAACATAAAAAATTGTAAGCATTAGCTGTTCATTTCAATACACCATCAGACATCAGAAATACTGCTATTGCAGCTATTCATATATATATTTATATTTTACCTTTCTTCTTTCTTTTTTCTTCTTTCCATCATCCCAGTCGTTCCTTCCTTTGAGCAGTTTCTTTCCCTTTCCTATCATCTATTGCACGTTTTGAGTTTTATCTAGTCTTTCAGGTTCCTACACCAACGAGACAATATGATGTTTACACACCTGGGTCAGATGTATTTTACTTATGAGTATGGTCTCTAGTTGCATCCAGTTACCTGCAAAAGCCTCGAGTTTATCTTTTTTTAATAGCTGAGTAATACCCCATTGTATAAAAATACCACATCTTTTTTATCCATTCGTCACTTGATGGACATCTGGGTTGTTTCCAAGATTTAGCTATAATAAATTGTGCTGCTATAAATATGGGAGCACATATATCACTGTGGTATGATGTCTTTAATTCTTCTGGGAAAATACCCAGAATGGAAACAGTTGGGTAAAATGGGACTTCCAATCCTAGTTTTGTGAGGAATCTCCAAATTGATTGCCACAGTGGTTTCACCAGACTACACTTCCACTAGCAGTGGAGTAGGGTTCCTTTTTCCCCACAGCCTCTCCAGCATTTGTTATGAGTTGATTTCTTGATGATAGCCATTCTTTCTGGGGTGAGATGGAATCTCAGTGTTGTTTTAGTTTGCATTTCTTGAATGAGTAATGACATTGAACACTTTTTCATGTATTTACTTGCCATTAGTATCTCTTCATTAGAGAAATGTGTATTCATCTCAGATACCCATTTTTGGATTAGGTCTTTGAAATTGGTGGGGCCTGATTTTTAAAAATTCTTTATATGTCCTAGATAGAAGTCCTCTGTCTGAGGGGCAGTTGGTAAAATTTTTTCCAATTTGTGGGTTTTCTTTTTACTCTGCTGGCAATTTCCTTAGATGTGCAGAAACTTCAGTAGGATGAGATTCCAGCTGTTGATTCTTTGAAGTATTTCCCATGCAGTTTGGTTTTTGTTCATGAACTCTCTGCCTACCCCAATGTCAACAAGACACCTACTTTCTCTTTCAATAAATTTAGTGTTTCTATTTTAATATTTAGGTCTTTAATCCATTTTGACTTTAATTTTAATTAATTCTTTCCCTTTCAATTTCATTAAAGAGCTTGAGAAGAATTGGTGTTAACTCTTCCCTAAAATACAGCTGTGAATCCATCAGGATCCGGGCTTTTCTTCATTGGCAAGATTTTAATTACATTCTCAATTTCACTGGCTGATATTGAGTTATTCAGGATTTTTATATCTTCTTCATTCAGCTTTGGTAATTCATATATATCTAGAAATCTGTCCATTTCCTCTGTGTTTTCCATCGTATGAGAGTAAACATTTTCAAAGTAGGTGTTGATTATCTTCTGAATTTCTTCAGGATCTGTAGTGATTTCACCCCTCTCATTT
>NW_004955446.1:4479787-4508844 GCF_000276665.1 Chinchilla lanigera
CTTGCGCTTGCCAGGCAGGCGCTTTTTGCCGCTCAGCTAAATCCCCAGCCCCACCCCTCTCATTTCTTATTGCATGTATTTCAGTTTTTTCTTTCCTTTTTTTGATAAGGTTGGCTAGGGGTTTATCTATTTTATTTATTCTTTCAAAGAACCAACTCTTTGATTCATTATTATTATTTTTTTAGTCTCCATTGCGTTAATTTCTGCTCCGAGCTTTATAATTTCCTGCTTTCTTTGGGCTCTGGGTTTGACTTACTCTTCTTTTTCTAGGAGCTTGAGGTGCAGCATAAGATTAGTTGTTTGTGTTTGTTCTGTTTTCTTGAGGTGGGAGTTCCCCGCTATAAATTTCCCACTGAGGACTGCTTTCATTGCATCCCACATGTTAATGTAGGTTGTATCTCCATTTCATTTGATTATAAACAGTGTTTAATCTCTACCTTGATTTAATCTGTGACCCATTGGTTGTTCAGGAGGATGTTATTTAATTTTCAACTGTGTGTGGAGTGTTTGTGTTTTCTTTTGTCATTAATTTCCAATTTCATTGCACTATGGTCTGATAGTATACATGAGATAATTTCAATTCCTTTGCATTTACTTAAACATGTTCTATGTAATAGTATGTGGTCTATTTTAGAGAATGTCCCATGCAGCTGAGAAGAATGTGTATCCTGATGCCATTGGTGAAACACTCTGTAAAGTTCTACTAAGCGCATATGTTCACATGTTTGGTTAAGTTCTGTTATTTCTTTGCTAATTTTTTGTCTAGTTGATCTATCTCTTTGTGACAATGGTGTGTTAAAGTCCCCTGTTATGATTGTGTTGCTACTTATTTCATTTTTCATGTCTGTTAGAATTTGTCTTATATAGGTGGGTGCTCCTATACTTGGTGCATAGGTGTTTGGGATTGTTGTCTCTTCCTCTTGAAGCTTCCCCCTCACAAGTATATAGTGACCTTCTTTATCTCTTTTCATTGTTCTTGGTTTGAAGTTCACGTTGTCTGCAAACAGAATAGCTACACCTGCTTTTTTCTGGGTTCCTGTTGCATGCAGTACTGTTTTCCATCCTTTAATTTTCAGTCTGTGAATTTCCTTTTGAGTTAAATGTGTTTCTTTTATACAGCATGTAGTTGGATTTTGTTTCCTGATCCACTCTGCTAGTCTGCTTCTTTTGGTGGGTGCATTGAGACCATTTACATTGATGGTTATAACTGGTATGTACTGGCTTATCTTTGTCATAGTATTTTCCTGCTGTTGGTTCCCTACTTTCCCCCTCCATTTAATTGCTTGCTCTGCTTGTTGGTTCCTTTCTGTTGTAGTTCTTGAAGTTATGGTCTGTTTCATCTCTTTCTAGAATATCTTTTAGTATTCTTTGTAGGATTGGTTTGGCTCTCAAGAATTTCTTCAGTTGTTCTTTATCATGAAAATATTTCTCCATTAAATTTGAAAGAGAGTTTTGCAGGGTACATCAATCTGGGTTGGAAATTGTTTTCTTTCAGTACCTGAAATACTTCACTCTAAGCTCTTCTTGCCTTGATGGTTTGTGTTGAGAAGTCTGCCATGATTCTGATAGGCTTTCCTTCATAGGTGATTTGTTTCTTTTCTCTAACAGCTTTTAATATTCTGAGGTTTTGTTTGAGTTTCCTGGATCTTGATCACTATATGTCTGGGTGTAGATTTATTTTGGTTATGATTAATTGGAGTTCTGTATGCTTCACTTATATGAATGTCCAATTCTTTTGCCATGCTTGGGAAATTTTCTTCTATTATTCCTGCAAATAGTCTTTTTACGTCATTTGTGTTGACATCTGCTGTTTCATTACTACCTATTAATGTAACATTGTTCTTCTTTGCCTTGTCTTGCAGTTGTTGAATTGTTATCTCTTGGTTGCTTGTTTTTTTTCAGAGATCCCTGCTTTCACGTTCATTAGTGGCAGTGCTGTCTTTAAGGTCTGAAAGTCTATATTCAGTTTTTACCACTGGTGGAAGAGTTGCCTCTAAAACTTCTAAAACTTCCAAAATCAATTTAATAACCACATAGTTTGAGGCTTCTTTAAACACTAAGCTAGAATTTGTCTCTAATTTTACTCTCCATGTTGAATTATGGCCAGGTGTGTTGTCCAACTGAGCTCATAGGAAGAAAAATATCACCAGAAAAAAGTATAATACAAACAATATAAAATTAACAACATAAATATCCTAAAATTTAAAATTAAAACTGAATTTCTTTCCCATTATCAGATTTCCTTGGGGAAATTAAATTCCCTTTCCAAGTAAATGCTCCCTTCTAGTTATTTTAACACTAAAATGTTAGTAGCTTCTCTAGTACCACTGTCTCAAAGTTCTCATCTATGTACACAGATTGAAAAAAGGCACTGCATTTCAGGCAAATATAAATGAAAAGAGAGCTATACCTACACACATGATGGCAAAACTTTTCAAATATTAGGATAAAGAAAAAAAAATCTACCAAGTTCAAATGTTGAAAAAATAGGTTAATTACAAAATAGCGAAAATCAGGCTAACTTCAGATTTCTTTTTTTGCAATACTGAATACCAGAGGACAATGAAAAAGATCTACTGAGTGATAACAAGAAATGAAGAAAAAGTCAAAATTTCCAAATTTAGCTGTCTTTTACACATGGAAGAAAGAGACATTTTCTCATATGTAATATCATATTCTTCAGAATAAAATTTTGATAGATGAAGCAGAATTAAACTAAAGAGTGGCACAGAATACAAAATAAGGCAAAATAATTATTCTTTTAGTTATATAGCTAATCTTGAAAGGCACATTATGTGGTATCAAATATAAACAAAATAGAAATAATCTAGATCTTAAATATCAGATTTTGTTAACCAAATATAAGAATTACAAATGTAAAAAGGAATAAGCATTGGAACCAGCCTAATCAAAGCTAACTGTAAGTTTTTAAACTTACATTGCAAAAGAAGTTATATGGCATAAATACAGTAATACAATAGCAATCCAAATGTCAAATCTCAAGCACTGTCATGAACAATTAAGAATTAAAATTAGGGATTGGGTGGATATAGGGCTAAAATGCACTACAATAATGGCAGATGAAGAGATATGACAGTCATATTTGACCAGTACTGTTACTTGTTTAGCGTTGCTGATGCCTAGCAATCATATGATGTAGACCAACTGTTGGTTTTGTTCTTGTTTTTGAATTCTGTATATCATTTAAATTTCCTGAGCCCATTCAGACTGTTGTTGTTGACCATCCTCTCCTCTTATGCCACAGGTCTCAAATAAAGAATTTAAATGTATTTTTTAGCATTGGTTGAAGAAAGGAAACTAAGTCAAATAATGACTTTAAAGGGTGACCATTAATAGAATTTAGAAGAACTTTCAAATACGAATATTTAAAGTAAGGGGGAGGAGGGCAAGCTTATAGTAAATGACTGCAATGAAATAGTTCTGTTGCACATACCACAGATAGTAATTATAACTGGATAGGGTAATTTAAAAATTTAATAAATTTAAGATATTGGAAAGCATCTGAAATAAACTGGAAGAAAGATTTCTCTTGAAAAACTAAAAGGATGGGGTAAAAATTGCAAGGTTGTGGTTTGGTCTCCAAAAGCCTTAGGTTGATGGTTTTCCCCATCCTGAAGGATACTAAATTGCAAAATCATAAATGCAAACCACAGTCTTATAATGCAAGGGGCTAGATAGGACTTTGATGAAAAAGCAGCTGGCAACGTAAAGGGAAGATTCTTAATAGGACAACAATGAAGAATAAGATAAAAAATCTGAGGATGAACTCTGCCTAAATTTTTTAAACTACTCATGTGTAGAAAACTCACATGTGCAGAAAACTCCAGCATACACAGCAAAAACAGGCAGAGATGTGAAAATATAAGTTGTGATCAAAATAGGTAGTGAATGTCCACATTTTATGCAAAGTTATTATAGTAAAAGGCATATGGGCATTAATCCCCCTCAAAAGTAGCTCCTCCTTGCTTCAAACACACTGATCCTATTGTCCTTGCTACTTTTTGAAGCCGTTGTGAAGGTCCTGTTTTGTGAATGATCTGAAATATGGTAAATGCTGCTACTAAGTGCCATCTGATGGAAAGGTAGGCTGGCAACAAACATTACAGTATAACCATAAAAGGTAAATATTTTGAATCAGTTCAGGACATTGAGTAGCCATGAAAGCACAACCATGCTTTTCTCTCTCTTGAAAGAGAGTTTGCCGAATTGCTTCAGAAAGTGACAAGAATGATGAGATAAGTGTGTCTGAAGTGAAGGGAATTATTTTGGGGATTAAAGACAGCATGTCTTTCACTGTAATTTTTTAAAAGTTTAAACATTCACCATATGTTTTGATCATCAATTGTAGATCTGGAATTTTCTGCTTTTTTATCTTAATAGAGTGCACTTCTCAATTGTGTTCAGCTTAAGCAGGAATAGCTGACAATTAAAGGCTTGAAGCATCAGAGGACTGATGCTTACAGAGTATGATTACAGAGTATGTTGAAATTAAAGGGATCTGTAGAAACAATGAAAGTCTAAGATGAATGTTCAAATATGAATAAAATGTCTGTCCAAATCCTTGTATGACTAAAAATTCACACAGGCACATGATATACACCTGTAGCAAGACTAGCAACATGGAAATAAACACAAACCATAAGATTGGAACAATTTGAATTCAAGCAAGTGAACTATCTAGGACAAAAGAACAACAATATTCAGATAAATGTGACAGCTTCCTAAATCACTGTAACATATTGATATATAATGTGTAGTTTCCAACTGAATATTATTAGAAATGCAAAGAAACAAGAATGTGTGGCCCATATTCCAGAAGAATGGAGTCAGTAAAAAATGACTGCAAGTGAATTGTGATAGTTAATGTTGGTTGTTAACTTCAATGGACTGAGAAACACACAGGAAATTAACCATCAGAGCATAACAAAGGGTGCCATATACACACCCTTATTTTTTCTACTGTAAATTTTTTACTTTAGAGTAATAGTAGCCAGCTGTGCAACTCTGAGGGGTACAAGAAACAATCTTTGTGTTTACAATGAAAGGCAAAGTGTATAAAAGTGTCAAAGCAAGACCTACACTCACATTATGCTCCATGGAATAGTTTTTGTGAATGTTTGCCTGAGCATCACAAAGGGTATAATATACCCACACTACTCTAGGGTCTGTTTTTTTAAAAGTTTTCTTTTGATTGTTCTGTAGAAGTAGCCAATTCAGTACAATGGCATATGAGAAATCAGATTTGCAAGTTTTGGAGAAAGTCAAAAGTGAATCGTCAGATTACTCATGCATAGATGATGAAGATGATCCATTATGTTGAAACACATGTTTTCATAACAGAAGCGTGGTATGGGTGGATGATGATAATGATGATGATGATGATGATGATGATGACTGTGATTTTGGCCATGTGAGCCAAAGCTCCTGGGACAGTGAAAAAGAACAAGAATCAATGGATGCAGACACAGGGAATGCAGACCTCTTTGATTCTTTGATGAAGAAAACAGCGATGTGAGTACATATTTAACTGGTAGAATTGTTGCAAGACAGTCATGCAACCAAATGGAATAATCCAATGTTAGAACTAGGTCAGAAAATATAATAAGTGTCTTGGCAGGGGTGAAATGTATTAGACAAAGTGCCAGCATTACCATTCAGTGTTGAAAATTATAACACATGAAATGCTATGCTGAGATACAAGTAAAATGTTCTGGATGCACCAATAGCCACATTCAAAATGTATTTATTATGCTACCTCACTATCTGAATTGAAAGCATTTGTGGGTCTGCTGTATTTAGCAGGGATTTCTCATACTAATCACAGGAATGTAAAAGACTTATGGAAGAGCAGTTCGTTAAAATATGGCATAAAAATTTATGCCTTTGTAGATGCAAAGACTTATGCTTTTAATTTAGAAATTTATCCTGGAGCTCAGCCATTAGGTCCTTATTCATATAGTAATGAACTGAATGATGTTCTGAACAAACTTGTTGCTTCTATCTCCTGAACTCAATAGAATGTAACATTTGACTATAGTTACTGGTTTTTAATTGATGTTGCATTTGCTAACAGAGCACAACTTGACCAATGCAAGAACTGTACACAAGAACAAAGCAGAAATTCCAGGTTGAATGTTGCAATTTCAAAAGACAGACTTGTATAGTACATTCTCTGGATTTCAGGAAGATTTGCATTGACTTCACATATGGCAAAGAAAAACAAACTGGTACTGCTGATGTCAGCATTGCACCATGGTGGAAATATTTATAAGGAAACCTTGACAAGAAAAAGCCTGAGATGGAAATTTCTACAACAAAACCAAAGGTGGGGTAGATATTTTTGATGAGTTATGCAGCAACTATGACCTCACTCAAAAAACAAAATATTGGCCAATGGCTGCATTTTACTTGACCTGAAACATGTGAGATATAAGTAGTTTGGTAGTTTATAAAGAAAATAACAAGTGCAAAATACCATGGAGAAGTTTTCTTAGAGGATTGGAACTAGAACTTGTAAGAGATCATTTACAGCAGAGGAAAAACTGTTCCAAAAAAATTGCAGACCACACTGGTGAGCTGACAGGTGAACAGGCAGATGCAGCATCAAAAAAATCTACTTCAACAACAAGAAAACCAAAAAGATATCAACTGTGCCCTATAAGAAAGGTCCAGAAAACAAAACACATATGCTATTAATGTAAGTGATACTTGTGCAGGGAACATGTAATTTTCATGTGTGAAGACTTCTTTGGGTGTGACAGTTGAAGCAAAGATTATTTTTCTTGTAGAGCTCATTGGTATTTTCATTGTAGTTCACACAGGTTTTTATTGTGACGTTATCTTTTCAGTTTTATAAGGAAGTATATAGCTAATGTGAAATGTTGATGTTTATTCTAAGCACTCATTACACCTTCGTCTTTGTTTTCTGTCCTTGTTGAGATAAAATATTTGAGAACCAAAGTTAAAGGAGGAAAGGTTTATTTAGCTCAGTTTGTAGGGGTTTCAGTCCATAATTGGCTGGCCCCAAGGCAACCAACTTGGCAGAGGGCTTCACAGAGAACAGCTCATGGCACTGACAGGATAGAAAAAGCACCAAGGGAGAAGTCAAGAGAAGCCTCTTTCTGTACCCTATATTGTATGCAGTCTACTGAGATTAAGGTGATACCAATCCAATCAGTGGATCCATCCAGCAGTCACCCACCTTTAATCCCAGTACCCTTAATCCCAGTTTTGTACTACAAATGAATCATGCACGCTAGATTCAACTACCTCCAAAAAAACCCTATGACTACATGAAGCTTTGAGGGACATCTAGACACAAACCATAACATTTGTTATTTTATTTTATTGACATCCTACTTTATTATTATTTAGGTGTGATGATGTAAAATTGAGTTTGTTGAGTGCTGTTGGTATCTTCATTGTAGTTCATATAGGAATTTCTGGTGCTATCTTTTAGGTTTTGTAAGCAACCAGAAGGCTGATGTGAAAATGCTGATGTCTATTCAAGCACTCATTATACACTTGATGTTTTATTGATATCTTATTTTCTTAATATTTAAGTGTGATAATTAAAGATTTTGTTTGTGGAGTGCTATTGGTATTTTCATTGTAGTTCCTGTAGGAATTTATTTCTGATGCTATCTTTTTGGCTTTGTAAGGAAGCACACAGCTGATGTGACAATGTTGATGTTTATTCTAACCATGCAATACATATTAAGAATTTAATACTTTATTGTATTGATCTTTTATGTTCCTGTTAACAACACATTACATAATATAGTAAGAACCTTCTGACAAAGCAACAAGACCAGCCACATGTCAAGTATGTCTTACAAAAAGGCCAGGAAAGCAAAAAAACATGTGTTGTCAGCGTAAATGATATGTGTGTTTGGAAAGTGCTGTTGTCATGTGTGAAAACTGCCTTAGTTATGATAACTGAAGTAAAACTTTTGCTCTTTGTGGAGTGTGACTGGTATTTCCATTGTAGTTCATATAGGAATTTGTATCTGCTGTTCTTGTTAGACTTTGTACACCAAAAATCAGTTGATGTTGAAAATTTTGATGCTTCTTTATAAACATTCAATAAATATTAAAAAATGCAATACTTTTGTGATGTTTTTCCTGTTAAACCCTCATTGTTTAATATAATAAAATATAAAATTAATGACTCATCAACAGGGTGTGACACTTCCATGGGTATGTTGTGTAATGACAGAAAATATGGTAGGTTCCCGGAAGCACACTTCTGGTATATGTGTGAGGCTGGTTCTAGAGGCAGTTAACATGTAGGACAGCAAACTGAAGTGGGAGAATCACTGTAAACATGAGCAGCACTATCCAATAGGCTGGGAGATCCTTGGAACAAGTGTAGAAGGAGGAAGTCCTCCATCAGTGCTGGCTCTCATTCTGTCTGCTTCCTGGTTTCCTTTGCCACACTCCTCCCCCACGGTGTTTCTGCCTTGCCAGAGGCCTAAAATCAACAGAGCCAGCCAACTATCCATAGACTAAAATCTCTGAATCCATGAACAAAAATATTCTCTTAGATTTCTCCTTTAAATTGTTTTTTTAAAAATATTTTCTCATAGCAATGCAAAGCTAACACATGAATGCAGATGTTGATTTAGGAGAGACCAAGACTTCAAATCAACCATTATAAGTATTTCCACAGAATTAAAGGAAAATGTGTTCCATGATCTAAAAATAAATGATCTTGTTCAAAAACTTTTAGTAATTTTGGTTCTTTCCTGTTGCATATAAATTTTAGAATCAGTTCTTCAACTTTTGCAAAAAAGCCTGTATGAATTATAACAGGAATTGTATTGAATTTTAGATCAATTTGGAGAAAACTGACATCTTACTAATGTTTAACCCTCAACTCTCTGCAGATTGAATATCTCTCTATTTAGACCCTCTCTAATTTTTCTCAACAATGCTTTGTAATTTTTGGTATAAAAGCCAGCCAAATTTTCTAAATTCTTTGCTAATTATTTTGTTCTTTTTTGATGCTAGTTTCTTATTTTCATCTTCATATTGATACTACGAACAAGGTTGAATCTTATAAATTTCTCTTGTAGTATGTGATTTTGCTGAAACTTATTAGTTCAAATACATTTTTTACTTTTTAAAATAAACTTTTAATTTTAAAAAAGTTAGATTTGCAGAATTATTGTGAAGATAGAACAAGTCTGTAAACCCTATTCAACTTTTGAACGTATTTGGAGTCTTTTGAACTTCCTACATATACAATCTTGTGATATACAAAGAGTTGTACTTCTTTCTTTCTGATCTAGATGTCCTATATTTCTTTTTCTTGCCTAATTATACTGTCTAGAGCATCCAGGTCAATGCTGAATCAAAGTGATAAGAACAGACACCCATGATTTATTCTTTTTGCTTTTTCTCTGGTACCGGGAACCGAACTCACGACCTTGTGCTTGCCAGGCAGGCGCTTTGCCACTGAGCTAAATCCCCAGCCCCAACATGATTTATTCTTAATATTTTAAGTTTTATAGAGATGTCCTTTTGTCAGGTATGTAGGAAGTTCATTTCTATTTATCATTTGTTAAGAGTATAATTATAGATAGCCATGAAATTTGGTGAAGTGTACCTTCTGCTTTTTTTGAGGTGGTCGTATGGAATTTGTCATTTATTCCCTTAATCTGGTGTATTATTCTTTCCCTTGCACTCTTTCTTTCTTTTCTGTTTCTCTTTTTCTTGTAGAATTTCCCAGAATATTCGTTAGTCTGTTAAGGAGTGAATGTTGATAGAGGTGAGCTTTATGTTATTCCTGGTCTTCCAAGGCACATATTTAGAGTTATTTTATTATAGAATTTTTCTAATGGTTTACCAATCTAAAAAGGGCCCTTTATTCTTTAGATGGCTATGAATTTGTGAGAAAAACTATTTAATTTTATCAGATACTTGCATTGTTTGCCATAATTATTTTTTATTTTAATATGTTAATATGAAAAACAACATTGATAGATTTTTCTGTTGCTAAATGATTCTTCACATTCTTGGAATATATCCTAAGCAATGTCATTTTGAAATGCACTACTTGATTTAGTTATTTTATATGTTATTTTATGTAAAATAAAGTAATTTTATGCCTACATTTATACATGAGCTTATTTTCCTCTATAACCTGGTGTTGGAATCTCTGTTACACTAACCTCACAAAATAGCCTTAGTAGCTTTGTATCATTAATCTGTTAAACATTTCTGTCCAGTTAGTTTTGGAAGGAAAGAGCTTTGAACCCCATTTAAATTACTGTAATTTTACTCATTTGTTTTATTTTTCTTAGTCAAGTTTGGCCCTTTGTATTCTTCTCAGTGTATCGATTTAATCAAAGTTCGATGGAACATTTGGTCAACTAGCAATAGTATAGGATGCTGTAGCAGTCTGGAGTAACTCACTGATTGACTGGATGAATTTTATCAGACCATAATAACTAGTGTTAAATGTAATTCAGTAGAAGCATTGGTTTTTCATTTGTTCTATTCTCACATGGAATGTCAGGGCCCACAATAATGCCAGTATTTCAGTCTTAGTATTAGATGTTGTTTAAAAAAAACCAAAACACTACAGATGAAGAATTGTGTGGTACATAAGGAGACAAATTGTGAATTGTGTAGATTTCAAGTGAGAGTGAAAGTAAGAAAAGTCATTAAGATTATGATAGAGGCAGAAAAGAGCCCCCATGACCATGGCAATCTGAATGGGGTGAGGATAAAATATCCTATATCGTTTCCTGACGGCAAGGGGCGGGTCTATTTTGCTCTTTTTATATTCAGTTGCTACGCATAAGTGCCTGGCATATAGGTGTTTTAATTATTTTCAATAGTAAAAACAGAAGATCCCCCCCCCAAGACAAGTAGGGAACTATGAATATGAGTGCAAAAAAGTTTTATTTAGACCCTTGAACTAATAGTGTTCTATTTTCCTATAAAGAGGGCAAAATCCTTGGAGAAAGGTATGACGATCATAGTAAAACGTTTATCCAGTAAGAGTTTAAAGAAATGTGCTTTCACTACATTCCCAGGACCATGTGCATTGCTGTTTTTTTTTTTTTTTTTTTTTTTTTTTTTTTTTCCGGTACCGGGAATCGAACTCACAACCTTGTGCTTGCCTGGCAGGTGCTTTTGCCGCTGAGCTAAATCCCCAGCCCTGCATTGTTACTGTGAATTCGCTTAACGTGTCCTATGAAACAGGAAGCAAGAGCACCAGGCTTTCATTAGACTCTCAATAGCTTGCAAGCCACAGGTCCAGGGGTCAGCTGCCTGGGAGTCAATGCTAACGTGCGCTGCGCATGCTCCCTCTGTCACCCAAGGCTTCCTCGCGGCCTGGCTGGAAATTCTTGCCGCCGGAATGGAGGCCCAGGACAAGACTCCCACCTTGGCGCCGCCTCAGCCCTCAGAGCTGGAGGCACATCCCTCTCCTACAACCTGGAACCCATCGGGAGACGTCAGCCCCTGCGAGTTGACCATCCTTCATTTCAACGATGTTTACGATGTGGACCCGAGCCCTGCGGAGCCCGTGGGCAGTGCCACGAGTTTGGGTCCCCCTCTTGCCCACCACAGCCCACAGGGGGAACGGGCAGGGTGGTTTGGAAATGGTGAAGGCCGCAAGCTTTCAGGGACTGACCCACACGGAGTGCCACTGTTTCCACTCCCGGGTGGGCCCTGTTGGTAAATCGACTGATGTAACAAGGTAGGCGATAATGTCCAGGCCAGAGGGGAAAACTCTGCAACTGGTATTTGCACATGTCAAAAGGGGAAAGAAAAAAAAGGGAACTGTGGAAGGTGACTTGTTTAACCCAAACCTGGCTTCCAACCCAGCCTTTCCACTGTTGTGGGAACTTGGAGAAGGACTTGCACTTGTTTCATCATTTGTACAGAGAGAATTGTTTTTATGTACATTTTTTTCAAGATTAAATGAAATAATTTATGGAAAGTATCTATCACAGTGTTTAGCCTGAGGGACTTCCCCCCCCCCCCCGACATTTTCCTTTTTTGACAAGACTGCTACGAATTGGTAACCTTAGAGTGATCCGGAAAAGAAGACATTTGACCGGAATTTAAAGAATGGTCAGATGTGATTAGGTGGAAATAGGAAAGATTTCCAGCTTCAGTGTTAGGGGACCTAGGTTCTTTCTAGGTGCCTTTTTTTTTTTTGTCTCCATGTATGTGATTACTGTCAATAATTCAAAGAGAAAATATAAAAAAAAATGGTGAAATGCAGTAGGTGCTAATGTAAAGAGGTAGTGGGATATAAAATGTTGGGTAGTAGAAAACATTGAATGTTTGGCCAACCGTTGGAGAGGTAGTCAGGTTTTCGGCTGATGATTGAAAAGGCTGGTTACATGATCAAATAAGTGTTTTGGAAATACCAAGACTGTTTTTCTGTAGCAAAGATTATAACACCCATTAGAGGAGAAATCATTGCAGCACTTTGGGTATAGTTAACATGATGTGATTAACATATATGGTGGATATTTAAATTTAAAATTTATCATAGCATAAAACACATTGCTATTAATTCTCCTCAAAATACAGTCTCTCACTACAAGTAGACTTGAACATCCTTGCCACTTTCTGAAGGAATTCTGAAAGAATGTCTTTAAGAGGTGTGATTAAACAGATGGTAGGCAGTGCAGGTGCGTGCCATCCAATAGAAAGCTGGGCTAGCAAAAACATTATGGTGTGTCTTTATCCACCTTAGTTATCAAATCTGGCCCTGTGCAACTTCTGGCTCTTTCTCAAAGTCAGAATGGTCAGGGCAGGTAAACGTATTAAATGAATTCAGGACATTGAGGCAGCTATGAGAGCACAGCTAAAGACCTTTGGGAAAGAGTTGTAGATCTGCTTCAGAAAGTGGCAAGAACAATGGGATAAGTGTATTCAAAATGTGAAGAGTATTAAAGACAGTGTGTCTTTTACTGTAATACATTTAAGCTTTTTAAAAACCTACTTTTTTTTTTTTTGGTACCAGGAATTGAACTCAGGACCTTGTGCTTGCCAGGCAGGCACTTGTGCCGCTGAGCTATTTCCCTGGCAAGCTTTTTAAAAACATCCACTGTGTTTTTCTATGACACCTGAATTATTTGGAGTACTTGGGGAGGTCTGTGTTTTCCTTGTTAATTTGTCCATTTATTTGTATCAGTATTGCATTAATTTATTGAGATTTATGTAACAAAGTACAGGAAAATGGGTGGTGTACAACGACATTTTTTTTCTTGTAGTTCTGGAGGCCTGAAGTCTGAAGTCAAGGTGATTGCAGGGTTGGTTCCTTTGAGGGCTCTGTGGGAGAATCTTTTCCATTCCTCTCTCCTAGCTTCTGAAGACTGAAGGAAGACAGCAATCCTTGGTGTTCCTTGGCTTATAAATGTATTACTTCAGTCTCTGGTTCTGTCTTCACATAACGCGTTCTCTCTGTGTAACTGTTGTGCCCAAATTGCCCTTGTTTTGTAAGGACACTAGTCAATGAATTAGGGCCTACTCTGGTGATCTCATCCTAACTTTATTATATCTACAGAGAACCTATTTCTAAAAAAAAGGTTATAATCTTAGGTTTGGAGCTCCACGTGTCTTTTTGGGGACACAATTCAACTTCTAACAAAAATGGATTCCCGATTGTTACTGACTTTTAATATATGGGCTTTAAAAAAATTTTTGTAGAAATCCAGGGAGAACACTGGGTTGACTTTTGAGGAATTAGAAACAATATACAGAGGTACCTCCATTCACAAATGCTTCTGTTCACTAACAATTCTGTTTGCAAACAGAAATGTTAGGCAAAGATTTGCTTCTGTTTGCTTTTCCACATCAGGTGAGGAACATGACCACAGCTGTCTTCCCCAGAATTGTGGAATGAATTAAGTTCATGAACTGAGATACCACTGTATTGTCAGATGGCACGATGCTATTTGGGAAATTCATGTTTATCTGTGTTGTGTGATTCCGTGTGGTTTTATTGCAAGATATAATTTCATGACTGTTATTAAAACATACCATTTATATGCATATTAGTCATATTCATTAAAATGGTAGTGTCTTGGGCAAAATTCAAGAGATTATGGAACTGCAGTATCTTTGGAATGTCAAAGGTGTAAAACTCTAAGACCATATCAAAACATACCAGTGAATAGAACATATTGGTGATTAACCTTTGAAGGAACAAGGAATGCACTCATCTGACAGACTATTCTGGTGATGAAAAGAAATATTAGTTTATTAAGTGAGTGCTGTTCTATGGTTGGCCTTTCTGGGAATATTTCCAGATATAATTATTTTTCTTAGCAAAGAAGTTACTGAAATAATTAGTATTTGTTTAGATTGATGAAAACTCTGAACCATTTTGACTTTAGCTATAAGACTACCTTAAATGTTGATATGTCCTAAAGTGTAGCATTTGGCTCCTATCCTTACTTCTCTTTACTGAAGCAGAGATTTATTCAGCATTCATTTAGTTCAACAAATACTGCCGATTGCATACCATTTACTAGGTATGGAGGGCTTTGCATCGAAGTTCAATAAGTATGTGTGAATTATGGCTATAACCCATTTAAAAAGTGCCATATACAATACTAGGCCCTGTTCTAGGCAGTGAGCATGCAGCAGGAAACAGAAGCAAAATCTCTGCTTCTGTGGGAGTTTGCGTTTTAGTTGGGAAAGCAGAAAGCATGTCAAGTCATAAAAAATGCTAAGAAAATAATACAGGATAAGGGGAATAGGAACTGTGGAGAACTAAAATTGGAGATGGTTTCTATTTTTAAAAAGTTGGCAAAATGAGATCTTATTGTTTGTTATTTAAGGATGATCAAATGAATGATGTAATATGAGACATTTGGCTATTTATGAGGAAAGTCTTCCAAGCTGATGAGCTTGCAAGAGCATAGGTTCTGCAATAGAAATGTGATTACTGAGTTTCAAGAACAACAGTGGCTGTAGCTAAGAGAGCATTGGGAGATATTAGAAGATGTGATTCGGGAAGTGGCAGTGATCAGGTCAGATAGGCTTTGCTGACGATTTTGTCTTTTTACCTTGAATGAGCTGGGAAGTCCCTGGAATGTTTGAGCAGAAGAGTGGTGTAAACTGACTCAACCTTTAAAGAATCATTCTGACCACCACATTGATAATGGACCTTAGGAAGAGGGAGAGAGGCTGGATATACAACTGTGAGCAAAACTAGACCCTAGGCCCAATGATCTCAGCCCTTGTGGACTGTATGCACTAGAATTAGGTAGACAAAAATATCTCACACAGTGAAAGTATCATGTGACAAGTGCAATGGGAACGTCTCATAAGACACCTCCTTAGTTAATTGGAGAGGGATATGGGAGTGTTTTCTTCAGTGTGCTTTTGGCCTCTTTATCAAAGATCAGGTGGCTGAATATATAGGGTCATTTCTGCATCTCTATTCTGTTTTGCTGTTCCAAACATCTATTACTGTGCCAGTACGTGTTGTTTTGTGATCACTATAACTTTGAAATATAATTCAAAAAGTTTGGATTGTGTTGCTTCCTATTTTACTGTTGTTACCAATGATTGCTTTTTCTATTATGGGTCTCTTCTGGTTCCATATGAAATTTAGGATTTTTTTCCTGTAATTCTGTGGGGAATTTTGTGGGTATTTTTATGAGGATGCACTAACTCTATTTTTCAGCTTTGTAAGTATGGCCATTTTGACAAGATTGGTTCTGCCTATCCAGGAACAGACGTATCTTTCCATTTTCTGATGTCTCTTTGATCTCCTTTTTTAGAGTACTGTAATTTTCGTTGTATGGTTTTTTCACTTCTTTGATTAGATTATTCATGAAGTATTTAATTCTCTTGATTCTGTTAAGAATAATATTATTTCCCGAATTTGTTTCTTAGTACATTCGTTTTTTTGTTTTTGTGTTTTTTTGTACTGGCAATCGAACTCAGGACCTTGTGCTTGCCAGGCAGGCGCTTGTGCCACTGAGCTATATCCCTAGCCCAGAACATTCATTATTGATGTACAGGAACATTGTTGATTTTGGTGTGTGTGTTGATTTTGTATCCTCCTCCATTGCTGAAATTGGTTATTAATTCAAGGAGTCTTTCGATAGAATTTTTTGGATCTTCTATGTAACACATCATGTCATGTGCAAATACTGATGCTTTGACTTCTTCTTTTCTTATATATATCCCCCTCTATTTTTCAGCCAATTTGCTCTGGTTAGTGTTTTGAATACTCTATTGAACAGGCAGTGATAGTGTGCATACTTGTCCTTTATTTTATTTATTTTTTTATTTTACTTTCTTGGGACAGGATCTTGCTGTGTAGTTCAGGGTGGCCTTAAACTCACAAAGATCATGCTGCCTCAGCTCCTGAGTGCTGCAATTACAGGCACGTACCACCATGCCTGCACTGTTCCTAATTTTAGAGGGAAAGGTTTCAATTTTTCCTGTTTAATGTCATGTTGGCAGTAGGCTTATTGTAAATGGCTTTTATCAGGTTGAGATTGGCTCCTTCTGTATATATTTTCTTTATGGTTTTTATGATGAATGATGTTGAATTTTGTTCAAGGGTTTTTCTGCATCTTTTGAGATGATTGTGTGATTTTTGTTCTTATTTCTGTTTTGTGATGCCTTGCATTTATTGCTTTGTATATTATGAACCATCTTTGCAGCCTTTGGATGGATGAAACCTACTTCATTATGGTTTATTTTCACTTTTAATGATTTATTGCATTCTGTTTGCAAGTATCTTAACTTAGATTTTTGCATACATGTTCATTTAATAGACCTGTAGGTTGTTTTTTTTTTTTGTTTTGTTTTGTTTTGTTTTTCTCAGTTGGGTCCTTGTTTGGTTTTGGAGTCAGGGTAATGCTGGCTTCCAGGAATGAGTTTGGAACTACTCATTCTCTTTCATTTTCATTAATGAGTTTGAGGAGTATTGGCATTATGTCCTCCTTGAAGGTTGTCTGTACAATTCATCAGTGAATCTATCAGGTCCTGGACTTTTCTTAGTTGGTAGTTTTTTTTTTTTATTTTATTTTTTACTACTGTCTCCATTTCATCTTCTGTTATTAGGTTGTTAGCATTTTTGTTTTCTTGATTCAGTTTGGTAATTCATATGGAACTTGTCCATTTCTTCATGATTCTCAAATTTGTTGGAATATATATATATATATATATATATATATATATATATATATATTTATGGAATATATATATATTTAATACTAGTTGCTAATGATGTTCTGGATTTAGATGTTGTCCATTTGAATTGTGTTTTATTAAGTTCTAATTGCATTGATGTGTGTTTTTTCTTCCCTTTTTTTTGCTAAGTTTGGCTAAGGTTTTGTATGTTTTGTTCATTCTTTCAAAGAACTACCTCTTTAACTAATTGATTCTTTTTTAAGTTTCAAATTCATTACTAGGAGTCTTTTGTTGGAATCTTGGATCTTCTTTATAAAGGATCATGTAGTGCAAGAAGCAGTAGTTTGTCTTCTTCCTTTTCTGTATGCATCACATTTATTTCTTTCTCTTGCCTAATTCCTCTGGCTAATATTTCAAGTATATTGTTGAAGAGGAATGGTGATAGTGTATATCTCTGTTTTGTTTCTGATTTTAGAGAGAAAATTTTCAGGTTTTCTCCATTTAATATGATGTTGCTCATTGGTTTATCACACATGGCTTTATTAGATTGAAATGAGGTCCTCCTATGTTTATTTTCTTCAGTTTTTAAAAAAATTATTAATGGATCTGTGGTTTTATCAGAGGCTTTTTCTGCATCTGTTGAGGTGAGTATGCTAACTTTGTCCTTGTTTCTGTTTCTCTGATGTATTATATGTATTGATTTGTGTATTATGAACCATCATTGCATCCCTGGAATGAAGTCTACTTGGTCATGGGGTATGATCTTTTTCACCATTTGTTGCATTCTGTTTGCCAATATCTTATTGAGGATTTTTGCATCTATGTTCACTAAACAGATCTGTGAGTAGATTTCTTTATCAGTGTTTTCTTGTCTGGTTTTGGAATTAGGGTAATGCTACATTCCAGAAATGTGTTTAGCAGTACTCCTCTTTTTATTTTCATCAAAAGTTTGAGGATTATTCCATGAAGATCTTGTAGATTTCAGCAGTAAATCCATTACCTCCTGAACTTTTCTTAGAGAAATCTCCCGGTAGAGTTTTCTTTTTATTGCTGACTCTAGTTCATTGTCTGTTACTGGGTCATTCAATTTTTTGTGTGTCTCCTTGGTTTAGTTTTGATAATATGTGTCTAGAAATCTGTCCATTTCTTTAAGATTCTCCAATTTGATAGAGTACAATTTTTCATACTAATTACTAGACTTTAATCACATCTGTTGTGATTTTGCCCATTTCATTCCTTATTGTGTGGGTGTGGGTTTTTCTTTCTTTTGGTAAATTTGGCTAAGCATTTGTCTGTTTTTAAACCTAAGAATCAACAGTTCAGCTGATTCTTTGTATTTTTAAATTAAATTGCATTAATTTCTGCTTTGATCTTTATGATTTCCCTCTTTGTAGTAGGTTTTGCTTTGGACTATTCTTGTTTTTCTACTTTCTTGAGGTATATCATTATGTAATTTATTTGAGCTCACTGTCTTCCTAATGTAAGTATTCACAACAATAAATTTCCATCTTAAGACTTCTTTGTTTGTGCCCAGAAAGTCCTGTTATATTGTACTGAGGTTATTATTTGATTCTAGGAATTTTTAAATTTTTTCCTTGATTCCTTCTGTTACCTATTGAGTATTTGGGGTGTGTTATTTAATCTCTGATTGTCTGTAAAAGTTCTGTGGTTTCTTTTGCAATTGATTTCTAGTTTCAGTGCACTATGATCTGATAAGTCAGGTATTTCAATTCTTTTATATTAATTTAAGCAGGCTTTGTGGTCTATTTTAGAGAAAATTCCATGTGTTATAAAGTAGAATGTGAATTCTGTTGTGGTAAGGTCAGGCACATAAATCTCAATCATTTATTCCACTTGTTTGAAGGTTTAATTCAGCTCTGATTATATTTGTTAATATTTTGAAGTGTCTCTTTGTGATAAGTGGTGTATTAAGGTCATCTACTATGATTATATTGGTGTTTTATGTACACCAGTGTATGTTTTTTATAAATTTTATTTTGAAGAGTAAAGGAAGGATAACATAGTAATAGTCTGAATTACAGACAAAGTGGTAGGAAATCATCAATGGTTGTTATTTTACCTATTGGTATCTTTCAGATAGTTTCTCAGGAAAACAAATAGACAAATACTGGTGAGTTACAGACAAAAGTACTAGGAAATTATCAATGGTTGTTGTACTATACTTTGGTATCTTCAAAGTGGTTTCTAGAGAAAACAAATAGAGCTATAAATGACTGACCATTGAATATTCATTGACTATTCTCAGTGGTTGTTGTAGGAAACACATAGTAATAAATATACATCCATTTACAAAATAGCGTAGGAACAATACAAACATTACAGAGTTATGGACAGATTAGTAGGAAAGTATCAACGGCTGCTGTAAGACCTGGTGGTATCTTCAAAGTGGTTTCTCAGGAAAATAGAGATATGCAAGAAAGATCTAACAAGTAGTTACAGCCTAAGGGTTGTGAAAAATAGAAGATTACCTCCTCACCAGTGACTCCTTTCCTGAGGTGTGACAGCTGAAAAGAAGGCCAGACTTGAAAAGAAGGACCGAGAGACTAACACCAGTATCCAGCAATAGGATGTTTACTTTTTCCTCTATAGTCATGATTACCCGGGGCTCCTCCATGGAGATGACGGTCTGGCCAGAGGGAGAAGGCTGAGTATGTCCTGCGCCCCTTCATTCCTGTTGGACCAGCTGGTAGGAGGGGTCTGAGCTCTGGGGCCTTTGCTTCAGAGGGCAGTCTGACCTCTAGTGGTCACCTTTACAGTCAGGGTATGGCCCAGGGGACTTCTTAGCGCAATCCCTCTTGAGGTGGCCTGGCTTTTGACAGTGGTAGCAGATGAATGTAGGCACTGAGTTCTTCTTGGGGCCCCAAGAATCAGACTTAAGGTCTGTTTCTCTTACTGCTGCAGCAAAGGCAGTTGCGTTTTCTTGGTCTCTTTGTTTTCTCTCCTTGGCCTCCTCCTCGTCATGGCTATAAAATACTGAGGAGGCCATTCTTACTATGATCTCAAGTGAGCTATCTGAGGCAAAAGCCATTTTTTTTGTAGCTTTTTTCTACTATCTGACTGAGTAATAAACGTATTTTTAAGAATAATTTGTCCCTCTAGTGCACTGGGATCCAGGGAAGTATGCTTTATCATTGCCTCTGGTAAGTGATCTAAGAAAGCTCATCTCTCCAGCCTCCCAGTTCATTGGGATCCCGCAACCACTTAGTGTCCTCTCCCCAACCATCAGCACAGGTGGTAGGAACATGTGGGTGAAGTCCTTGGCCCTGTAGTCAGTCTCAGCACCATCAGGCACAGAGTGTCCCAGGCAGGTGACCTAGACACATACCTTCTCTGTGAAGGCTGTTCTTCAGAATCTGAATATTGGGCACTCATGTAATCCATGGAATCTCGGTGCAGACCTCTCTGGAGCTCAACGCATTCCTCCACTGCAGCCTGTACAGTCAGGGGGAGAATGGCTTCCAGGGGGTCTCCCCAGGTATTGTGCAAGGTCCTCCTGGATTCCAGCTCCTGAAGGGCTCTCGTGTCCCCAGTCAGCTTGACTACTGAGTCATCGGGCAACATCTGTATTCTCGTGTTCTCCAAGTCTTTGTTCAGCAGCTGCTCCTCTGCTGACTCTGGTTCTCAAGGGCAAGGCCAAGAGTAACCTGTTGTGTGGCATGTCTTCCCAGAGGTTTCTCAATGTCAGGATGGTTAATGCATGTCCCAGATGGGCCTCCATGGCCGGCATGGGGCAGGCTGATTGTGTTGGTGCTTCTCTATGACATGATAGTTCTCAACTGTGCTGCTTCCCAGGTGCCTGCTGCCCAGCAGAGTATGTTTTATTAAGTTAGATACCCTCATAATTGGTGCATGTATATATTTATAATTGTTATCTCTTCCTGTTGAATTGTTTCCTGCACTAATGTGTAGTGTCCTTCTTTGCTTGTTCTGATCAGTGTTAACTTGAAGTTTATGTTGTCTGAGGATACTGCTTGCTTTTGGGGGCCTGTTGTATGGAATATTGTTTTCTATCCTTTTATTTTTAGTCTATAAATTTATTTTTGGATTAGGTATGTTTCTCAAATGTGATGGGTTGTTGGATTCTGTTTTTCAATCCAGTACACTAATTCGTGTCTTTTAATTAAGAGTTGAGACCATTTACATCAAGAGTTACTATTGAAAAATATTAAGTTATTTCTGTCTCATGTCCTTTTTCTGTTGTTGACTCTTATTTTTCCTTTTTTATTTACCTTCTTATCTTGCTTGATGTATTCATTCCACCTGACTTATTGGCTTTGTTGGCTGCACTGTCTCTGTCTAGTATATCCTTGCAAATTTTGTATAGTACTGATTTTGTGTGCATGTGTCTCTTAAGTTGTTCTCTATTGTGGAATGGCTTTACTCTCCTTTAATTTTGAAAGAATTTTTCAGGATATATTATTCTGGTTTAGGTTGTTTTCTTCTAGGATTTGAAACAGTTCACTCCCCTCTCTCCTGGCCTTCAGGGTTTGTGTTGTGAAATCTGCTATAATTTAAATAGGTTTAAATTTATAATGATCTTTTGCTTTCTGTTGGACAGCTTTAAAGACTCTTTATTCAACATCTGGGATTTTAAAATGAATCTTCAATTTCTGAAACCATATCTTCACATTGGTCATTATGCTCTTTTTGAGTTCTATGAAATTCCTCATTTTTTGGAATTTCTGTTTGGTCCCTTTTCATGGAATCTGTATCTTTGGTAAATTTGTTATTCATGTTTTGAACCACTTTGGTTAACTTTTCCAGTATTTTATTTATTTTTTCCATAGCCACGTTGGTCAATTTGTATGTCAGTTCCAGTACCTTTTGGGTTATGTCTTCTTTGAATTCATTGAGTTTCTATACTTCTTCTTTAATCATTTTGTACATAGCTCAGCTATCTTCTTTTGTCTTTCCTGTCCATCACTACTCCTTGGATCTGCTTTAAGAGAATTGGGGATCTTTGGGAGCATTTTATTGCCTTACTTTTTCATGTTCCTTTTTTAATGCTGAGGATTGAGATGAAATAAGCTGAAGAGAATTTGTGGTTGATGTGATCTCTTAGGTTCTATTTTCCTGTGATGTGTTCTAGGCTTTATTTGTCCAAAGATATTGTCTACTCATTGAACTTATTATATGTAATTGGATTGGACCGTCACTGTTGTAGGGAGAGAATTTGTACTGCTTATAACAGTGTCAGTGGATCCAAGCAATATCATAATAATTAAAACTTATGTTGATGTTTTCATCCTTTTTTCAGTATCCCTTACAGAATATTCCTGTGGTTTGTCTGGGATGTGTGTGGGTGGATGGGTGTTAGTGGCAAGGAAAAGGAAAGGAAAGGGTGCATGTCAGTGGGAAGAGAGGGAATGCTGACTTTGTTTCAATAGACAGTGTCAGTAGCTAAAAAAATAGACAGGAACTTGGACTTTATTGGAATCATTTCATGGCTTGGGTAAAAGGATGATGTTGATGTAAATGGGTAGAAGTTTATTTAGACATTGTTATGGTTGTATCTACATGTACTCCAAAGCTGCATGTAGTCATATGTGTGGAGTTTCAAAGGTGGCTGGATTAGGGTGTGTGCACGTGGATTAAGAATAATGGAATAATGGAAACCCCACCCTGGGTATGGGTGGCACCCATCATAGGTTTGGTAACCTATTTAGAATATAAAGGGACAGGAAGAAGAGAGGCTTGCTGCTGCTATGGCTTCCTGCTGACTGCCTTCTACTTGCCATGCCATGGACTGTTTCTCCTCTGTGATGCCCCTCTGACGTGCCACCCTGCTAACTGATTTGAACTGAAACCTTTACAAACTGAGAGCTGAAATAAACTTTCTGTCTTTTGATTTTTGGTGTTGAGTATTTTGTCTCAGAAATGAGAAAAGTAAGATAACAAGGTTGGCTGTAGGATTGTCAGTACCTGTTAATATGTTTGTAGGTAATTATCTTTGGATCCTCTAAGCCTAGATTTGTTAAAATTTATCCTAACATGCCCTTAAATGGTACTGTTTAATTGGCAGGTCTGATTAATTTGTATTTGCTAATGCAGTTATAAAGAGCCCTGTTTCATTTATGACATTAGACAGCTGGAGAGAAGAAAGGGGAAGGCAAGGAGTTGAGGTAATGAGGAAGAGAAGAAGAAATAGTAAGGAGAAGAAAGCTTCAAAAGATGGGACTAAATAAATGACAGAAAGGGAGCAAGTCAAAGTGGTAAACCTTGAAACTTAAAGTGTGTTAATCAACCAATACTGATAAAGAAACAGAAGCCAAAAGAAAGAAGGAAAAAAATGCAAGCAGAATTGGAAAAGAAAAGAGAAAAAACAACCACGCTGATCTAGATCCAACAAAATAGCAAGGATACAGTAAATAAGATTACAAAAATAACAGAAATAAGAATAAAACTCTTCACACAGTTGTTATAACATCAACCTGGACTCTCAACACAGCTTCTTCTACAATGGCTTCACTGATTTTGAGTAGTCAGGCATCTCTCCCTGTGGGCCAGTCAATAGCTTATCTGGAGAAACCTTGAAGACTGTTGCTTCCTTGGAATATATGTCCCGGTGTAAAGCTCTGGGTGTGATACCCTACAGCCCTCCATTACTTCAATTGCATTTATTGATTTTGGAGGGGTGTAAATATTGCACATCTTCCCTCCAGAGATTTTCCTTGTCTGTTATAGGCCCAAAAACCTTCTGGCCCAGGCGCCATTCACTATTTCTCTGTCCACAGATGTCTATCCTGGCCCCATCCACAAAAACAGTATTCTGGTTCTAGCAAGTTGTGTTGTTTGTTGCAACTGTTGCAGAATGGCTTTTCCCTTCCTTCTGCAGTTTTGAACCAGGAATTGTTGTTCCTCACTTCCATCCCATGGGGTCCCACCAGCGGTCGTAGGTTGGATAGTAAAGGTACCCTTTCGTGTACAGCACCCTCACTGTATATGGTAGGAATGGCAAATTATTATTGCTGTCTGTATTGGGGAAACCTCACTCCCTAAGATCTTGTGTGTAATCTGACAGTGGGGAGTATAGAGGGGAGGACTGTGAGTCTATTTTATCTGCAGGACCATCACTGAAGGGCTGGCTCCCTTCTTCATTCTGATCCCTCCCAAGATGGTGGGATCCAGGGTGGGACATTGTGGTCCAAGATGGGTCTAGTTTTCCTCACATACCCTCTAAACACTGCAGTTGAGTCCAGCTGGATTTTCTTTGCATTTACCATCCTGTATCAGACTTTATCTTTTGTTCCTGCCTCAGGTTAACTGCTTTTCTGCAACACTGATTCAAAGACACTGTTGCTGTCACTACTGCCCACCCCCCAGTCAGTCATCTTCCTTCCTCTGCTTACCCAGTTTCTAAGATTCAGATCTCATTCTGTGGTTTTCATTTTCCAGTTTAGAAACAAAAGTCTGGAGAGTCCTCTGAACTTCTGTATTGCTGTTTTTGTACACACACACACACACACACACACACACACATACACGTGCTTTGCATGTGGACAATATTCTTTTCAATTTTTCAAAAAAGTGAGGTGTTAATTAAATATACTGAAGTATGCAAATCAGTTTTTACCCTTGTGTCGTACATATATTTTTACAGTTATACCTGCATTCAGATTTATAAATTTATGTTTAGTTAAGCCATGTATATATTTATGTGTACTTTTTATTGAAAGAAACTCTTTTTCCACAGTAAATTGCAGGAGTGGTTTGATGATAAGTCAAGTGACTGGATATATGTATTTTTGCACTCTAGTCTGCTCCATTAATCCTAACTTATATTATATTATCCTAATTATCATAGCTTTATCATAAATTTTAATGATCAGCCCTATAATTTTCCTGGTTTTCTTGTTCTTTACTATTTGCTTGTCTAGTCTTGGACTTTTATATTTACCTATGAACTTTATAGGGTCAATTACTGGCCAAAAGACTTTTCTGCCAAAAACGTTTATATTTTTGTTTTGCTGATACCTCTTTGAAATTCATAGATTTTAAAACACTCCTTTTTCCATATTTTTTATATAGGTTCAGGAGATCATGATTTTATTCTGTACTTCTGTTATTATGATAAAATACCATTCATTTTTTAGTGTTAACCATTCTTGCTTTCCTGGAATAAACTGTACTTAGTTAAGGTGTCTATACTTTTTACATATTACTGGATTCAGTTTTCTAAATTTTGTTCAAAAATTATGTGCCTATACTCATAAGGGATGTTGTCCTATAATTTTCTCATAATGTTTTTCAGGCTTTGGTATCTAGATAATGCTGATGTTATAAAATGAGTTGGAAAATATTATTATTGGAAAATATTATTATTGGATTATTATTATTGTTGTTGTTTTTCTCTGGGAAATGTATGTGTATTAGTGTCATTATTTTGTCAGAAATGTTTAGAAGAATGTCTAGGATGGGAGTTTTTGTTATTGAAAAGACCTAAATTATGGCTTCAATTTCTTTAGTAGAAACATGTAAATTCTCATGTTTCTAGCACTTTCTTGGTAAGCTATATTTTTTCAGGAATGTCTATTTCATGGAAATTTTAAAATTTATTGGCAGGAGAGTATTTGATATATCTTTATAAAATTGATGAAATTTGTAGTGATGTTTGTTTTGTGCTTCTGTTATTCATAATTTTTCTCCCAATCAGTTTTACCAGGGTTTGTCAATTTTGTTAATCTTTTCAGTGAGTGAATTTCTAGCATAAATGACATTTTTCTTTTTATATATTTACCTTTTGGTTCATTTTTTTTTCTTTCTACTTTACTTCAGCTTAACTTAGTAGTTGTTTTCTAGTTTTCTTTTAGACAGAGCTAGTATTTTTAAATCTTTCAAAGTTTCTATTATACGCATGTTAAAATATAAATTGCCTTCTAAGCCCTGCTTTAGCTCCATTTCACACAATGAAACATGTTATATTATTATTATTCATTTCAAAATTATATATTGATTTTTTCTTTGACCCACAACTCATTTAGATTTTTGTGTTTAATATCTGAACACTTAGAACTGTTGTAGTTACTTTACCTTCTTCTTCTTGATTCCTTGTTTAATATCATTATGATCAGAGGTAATGTTCTGTAAATTACAGCACCTTGAGGTTTTTGACACTTGTTTATGATCCAGCTTATTTTTTTTCTTAAATAATTGATTCCCCTCAAATGGAAGTATATTCTGTTTCTGGGAATAGTATTTTACATGTCAGTTTTGTCAAGTTGGTTAAGCATGTTCAGCTATTTTATGTCTTTACCAATTTCTTTTGTTTGCTTATTCTGTCAGATTCTAAGAGCGATTTCTGTAAATTGACAATTGTGATCATTATTTTCTCCATTTCTCCTTTTATCTCTGTCAAGGCTTATTGCCTTTTTGAGGCAGTGCTACTCAGTGCATGCAAATGTAGGATTTTATATGTTTTTGGTGAATTGACACTTTCATCACTAAACACACACCGTTATCTATAGTAGTAAGTAATATTGTTATCTTCAACTACGTTGCTCAGATTACCAGATGTAAGAATGGAAGATTGTTCAAACCATGAAAGAAAAAAGAAAATAATTCTTCAATAAAACATTAGATATAATACAAAGTTTCACTAGACAAGGTGGTAGGAATTCATCTACCATCTTGGTAGTTCTGTTGCATATTGCTATCGTCAAATCAGTTGTTCAGTTCTCATGCTTTCTTATCTTAAAGTCTTTTATATCCATGTAGCTACATCAGTTTTCTTTCAGTTAATTTTTGTTTAGTACATTTTCAATTTAGTGGCTTTATCTTTAAATTGTCTCTCTTTTAAATAGACTATAGTAAAGTTTAATATTTTAATTCAGCCTGCCAGTCTCTCTTATTTAATGTGTTTACTCTATTTACATGTAAATGTGACTATACTTTATATATTAAAATCTACTTCCAAGTTGAGGTGGTAGGATTGTTGGGAGTTCAAGACCAGCCTGGGCTACAAAGTGAGTTCAAGGCCAGTCTGAACTGCATAGTGAGACCCTGTCTCAAAAAGACTGAATAAATAAATAAATAAATAAATAAAATCTACTTCAGATTAGTTTTAATTCTGAACAATAGATGAACCTTACAGTACTTTAATTATCATCCTTTAGGTATTTTTGTCCTTATTGCCATAAATTTTACGTATATATATATATAAAATTTGTATATGTCATTGCGAATAGTTTTTATTTGAACAGTTAATTTAAAAAAATGTACTTATCAAATGCTCTTCATTTCCAAGTGTGGTTCAGTTACACTTCCTCGAATTGCTTTCAACTTCAATAATTGATCTTTAACTTATCATTAAACTTCAACTTTAATAATTTTCTGTAGTATTTCTGCTAATATAAATTCAACAGCAATATATTTTGTTTTTGTCTATAAATGTTTCACATTCATTTTGAATGAGTTCTTGTTGAATAGCGTTATTAATTCATCTGAACAAGTTCTTATTGTTTGTAAAATTCTAGATTATTAGAGTTTTTACCTATCTGTACTTTGCTTTATATTTTTGGCTGTCAAAATTTATGTTGCAGTGTCAGCTACCAACACCATCACCATTCTACTTGTCTACCACCCCTGTCGGAATTTTTAAAAAAATCTTTGTCTCTGTTTTGCAACAATAGATTTTGCTCTGTATTTATCGTCTTGTGGTTTACTGAGATTCTTGAAATGAGAGAAGGTACTTTTTAAAATCAGATCTGCATAATTGTTGATCATGTCTCTTCAAATAATGTGCTTGATGTGTTCTCTTTTTCTTCCCTCTGGGATTCTAACTATGTTCATGTCATATATGTTAGACTTTTTTTGGTTTAATTTTTCCCATATCTTTTATACTCTGTCTTTTTCTTGTTCTTTGTCCTTTGTGCTTCAGTTTGAATAGATTGAATATCAATAATAATAAACAGTAAATAATTTTGAAGTTCTATAATTTCCATTTGGCTTTCTATTGAAAATTTCCAACTCTTTGTTCTGTTCTTTTTGCTTTTAATTATTCTGAAACATTTCAACCTAGGTTATTTTAAAGCCCTTTTGAAAACTGTAGTATCTGGATTATCTTTGGATCTCATAAGTTTTGAAAACTTTGAATATTGGACTTTTTTTCTCTTCACATGTCTATAAATTTTTTAATTTACTGGATATTACATATAATGGAAATATAGAAATATATATATATATATCTACAAATGTATGTATATATTTCTTGTAGAAATTGAATTCATTTTTTATCATACAGATGAAGGAATAATTACCATCCTACCAACTGAGTCAGTTTCAGTTGCAATTTTAGCAAAACTCTTTCTGCCTTTGGTTTTTCCTTATTGCTGAGTTATCCTTTCTGGGTTTTTTTATTTTTTAATTTTGAACCTCCTGGATTTTTACCTTATTAGTGTAGGAAAAGATTGGAAGATTTAACCTGCACTTTGGAATATGGCTCTTTGTTCTTCTGTCTCATGCTGTTTACAGATTAGCTCTCATTTCTCTGGTAAAATTTAGTTTCTTATCTATGATGAGACTACCGAAATTTAATTCTCTCTGAAAGAAGTTTTCTACCCTTCTAGACAATTTCAGAATGTAGCAAACATATATAATAAATTAGCCATACCAAATTGCTAAACCAGCTTTACATTCAACAAAACGTTGCTGATTTCTTCTTTTTTCTCATGAGCTGAGCTCAACTATTTGTTAGCATCCACCCGTAACTGAAAAATATCCTCAGAGAAGAAAATGGCCAATGAGGAATTGATTACCTCACAAAGGTGTTTCTACTCTCTAATGCTAGGTCATTTAATTCTTTTAACTTCTTTAGTCTTTTGATGTCTTAAATTTTTTTTTTTTTTTTTTTTTTAGGAATCAAATTCGGGACCTCATGCTTGCCCGGC
>NW_004955446.1:4508944-4655618 GCF_000276665.1 Chinchilla lanigera
TTTTTTTGGTTTTTCTCCGGTACCAGGAACCGAACTCACGACCTTGCGCTTGCCAGGCAGGCGCTTTTGCCGCTGAGCTAAATCCCCAGCCCCTTAAATTTTTTTATTTGATTGTTGAAGTGAGAGTGTACTCTGCCACCACTTGCTACATTCTACCTGAGGCCAGACTTAATCCCTGACTAGATTTTTTGATCTTACATTTCGATAGCATTTCTTTTATGTTGTACAGTATAATACTCAGTATTTGCTGAATATATAGTGATTAATCTGACACTGTCACTTGGAAATCATAAATAATATAATGAGAATAATAATATAATGTAATAAGGGCATTGAGTGGTTACATTTTGTAACAGAGGAATAAACAGTACTTCTCCCTTATCCTTGGT
Organism: Chinchilla lanigera; assembly: GCF_000276665.1. Lineage (NCBI taxonomy): Eukaryota > Metazoa > Chordata > Mammalia > Rodentia > Chinchillidae > Chinchilla > Chinchilla lanigera. Next base: position 4,509,334 of record NW_004955446.1, read on the forward strand.
TTATCTTTCCATGGTTTCAGTTACTGAAGTCCGTTATGGTCATAAAATATTAAATATTATAATATTAAATATAAAACTCCAGAAATAAAATTCATATCTTGGATGGTGTGCCATTCTGTATGGCATGATGAAATCTCACAGGATCTTGCTTCACTGAACTTAAGAAATGATCTTATTAAAAACAGTTTTGTGTTTTGAAGCTCTAGTTTTAATTGTAAGAGGAAAATCTTTAAATTGGTTTTAGCATGTTTTCTTTGCTTTTGCAAATGTGTGAAATACAGCATATAATTCCTTTGTTTAGATTTGCAACAGTGTGAAAAGGTTCAGTTCTCTGAATCCACTTTTGATTTTTAGTGGTGACTGCTTAAATTCTTCCATTTTAAGTGCAATTACTAAAGGAAAGCATATGATTCCTATATTGAATGAATTAGGAGTACATTTTTCAATTTTTGGTAAGTATAAGTTTATTTAAAGTTAATATTTAGCATTTATAAGGTAATTTACATACTACTAGATTATTTAATGTAAGAAGAGTTTAATTCTACTTCTTAGATTGTAGGTACTAAGACAGAGCTGATAGTCATGATTGTCCAATAACTTTGAAAATATGTAATGAAACTTTGACTTTATGTGGTAAGGCTTTTAATTGAGCCCTATTCAAAAGTGAGAAATATTACTGGAGTAGAGGTCACGGGTTTTGGAGTTAGCTGGGCTGTGGCCTGAAACCTCATTCACCACCATGTTTAAGTAAAGTGATTGAAAAAAAGAAGTGACTAATCTCTAAGTATAAATTTTATCAACTGTAGTATTTGGAAAATTATGTTACCTACCTCAAAGGATATTTGAGAAGATTAAACAAGATAATGTATATAAGGTAAGTTATACAATGCTGGAACATAGTAAATATTCAGTACATTTTAGCTATTTTTCCTAAGTCCAATCATAATAGATAAGGAAAATAAAAGAAAGGATCTTTAAATTAGTGATGAAATGTGTTGGAATTTGATGAAAAGATAAGGGTTTGGACTTTACCATTGTAGAGGAGTTAATTGGAGAATTTAGATAGAAGCTGGAGATTTATAGGAGCCTATATCTAACCACTATCCCACTTTATAATGATTACATTAGAATGATATAGGGAATGCTCAGTTTTTTCTGTGAGCTTTTCTAGACTTTATACAGTGAACCAATGGGATCATTGATTCATATCATTTTAACATTTGTTCACACTCGTTCATCACTCTGTAATATTTTTACATTAGAAAGAATTCAATACATTGTTAACACTTTCCCATGTTATGAAACAGTCCTTTTTTATGGTAAGGTAAACATAACAAAATTCAGCATTTTGACCACTTTCAAGTATGTAGTTTAGTGTCATTAGCACATTCATACTGTAGTGTATGAAATAATTTTTTTATAACATAAATGGTTGCATGGTATTCTATACAATGCAAGTTATTTTATCATTTAATGAATTTGTTCTTATTTGGATTTTTTGTTTTTATAATAATTTTTTATTGGGAGTTTGGAGAGGCAGATCTAGGGAACAAAACGATACTGAAATATTTTAGACAGGTGTTAGGCAATGTTCTTTGTAAGAGCAAGTTAGGTAGCAGGACCAAGTAAATAAAGAACAGAATGGTTACATAGAATCCTGTCTTTCATGCCATCTCTTCCTGAATCCTAAAGGGACTTTGTTTCTTTGGGTGACAAAAAGCATAAAGAATCATAGTAAAAAGGCAGTCAGCCCTATTACCTAACTGTTCTTTTTGTTTATTTGTTTGTTTTGTAACCACAGACTAAGAAATATTTCTGGAATGTAGGATCTGCAAATGTTCCACATTTAAATCTAGTGTATATTTAGTGAGTCTAGTGTCTACATTGGATTGCACCATAAGTCTTGACTGTCTTCTGATTTCCTGTTTTGTGAAAGAAAGGAACTGTGATTATTGAAAATCCATTGTATTAGCAGCATACTCTGATCTCTGCAGTGTTTCACTTCCCTGTCTGAGGAATCAGTATTTTTGCAGTAAGGGATACTATTTTCATTTTATTTTAAATTGTGTCTATACCACAAATCTGTATTTTGTTGATTTCAATTTTCCTTTTATCAACTCTTTTTGCTGGATGGGTAGGTTCTAGTTTAAGGAGATGAAAAGAAATAATCAATCCCTGTTGGTTATACTCATTAGTTTTGCTAAATATTATATTTTTGTTTTGATGTTTTAAATTCTTTTTAATGAGTCTAATGTGAGTTGGAGAGTGCTAAAAAGTGCCAAGAAATTAGCCACTTATAATGCCATCACTTTAGTGTAACATTCCTTCCACTTTCTTTTTATTTTTCATGAAGTTGAGATCATACTTTCAGTTTACTATTTTACATATTGCTTTTTCTTTGATGTCATTTCAGTCGTCTTCCCATGTGTATCAGTTTCATCCACAAAAAATAGATGACATACTCACGTGAGAAATTTAAGGATTATTTAATAAAAAGACTTTATAAAGATATAAGGAAGAGATAGGAAATCATAAGGGAAGGATGATCTAGTATTCAGCATTTCAAATTAGGTTATTTAAAATTAAGATATGCTGTAAGTTTAGTATATATACAAGAGTTTTAAGGCAGTACAAAAGTGGAAGAACAAAAATATCTTGTTCATACTTTATGCAGATAATATGCTGAATGACATTTTAGACATTTTAAGTGAAATATATTATTTTTACCTATTTTTAAATGAGCTACTAAAAATTTAAAATTACACATATTTTTACTTTTCTTTCTATTAACATTAATATGTGTAGTAGAGAGAGGCATCTTTAAACCTGTAAATGGAAGGGAGTCTGTGGAATGATCAGCTGGTAGGATGCGTGACCTTCTGTAGGGCATTACACCCAATCTACTTTACCTAGAAGGAAGGAGGAAATCTGGAGAATAAATACTTTGACCCTATTCTCTTTTTGACCAGTTCTTCTCAAATTTCTGCCTGTTCCTATGATTGGCAAAAATGTTGCCAGAGGAAAGACCATGAGATTTCTGGTAGGAAATCAGCAGATAAAGGAGCCACCTAATGGAAGTCTGTAAAGTGGGAGTAATTGAACCTGGTACAGGGTAGAAAGAGATAACAAAATGTTATTTTACTCTTTTTCCATAAAGTAAATAAAGAAATTCTGAATCTGGAGGAACCTATTAAAAATATTAAATTTATCTCATTAAAAGGCTTTAAGGACTGTACATTCTATTTTATATATTGTGAATGTATTTGGAAGAGGTATAATGTGCTATAACTATGAGAATTATTTAGGATATAATTGCATTTAATGTGAATATAGAGTAAATCAAATTGAGTTTTTAGTTGGAACTATAATCATCTAGTTGCCTGACAGAGTATTTTAAAGCATATTCTATAATTAGCAAATTGAGCATTGATTTTGACACCAGCTACTCTATCCCTACATGAAAAATAGGGTTTTGTTTTTTTTTAAGAGTAGATTTTTTTTCTGTCTGTACTGGTAATGAGACAAATAGCCTTGATTTATTGGGTTGAATTTCTTTAACTTGTTTCCATTTATCACTTTTGAGATACTGATTGATAATTCATTTTAATGGAAATTGACATTTTCAAAGTGATGACATTTAGTAATATATTTCATTATTAAATGATAAAGTATTTGAAGTGCATTTTTTTCATTAAAAACACATAAAATATGAACTGCTTGTTAATAAACGTCTGGTAAGTAGAGTTAAAAGGCTATCTGGGTAGTTTGTTTTACTGACATATAGAATTTTATGTTAAATAGAGTCTGAATATATTATTATTATTTCTTATCTCAAGAAAATACACTAGATTCATCTAAATTCTTGAAATTTTTTTGTTAAATACTTTGAGCTATGCCCAAATATTTTTTGCTTGGTGCTTTATACTTGCTTAAGTATTTTGATGCTTCCAACATTGTTCTTTTTGCTCAGGCTTGCTGTTGCTGGCTATTCATGGTCTTTTGTGCTTCCATATGAATTTAGGATTGGCTTTTCTAGTTCTTTGAAGAGTGTCATTGGGATTTTGATGGGTATTGCATTAAATCTGTAGATCACTTCAGTAGTATGGCCACTTCAACATTAGCTCTTTCAATCCATGAACATGGGAAGCCTTTTCATCTATTAATATCTTCTTCACTTTCTTTCTTTAGCATTTATAATTTTGATTGTAGAGGTCTTTCACCTTTTTAGTTAAGTTTAGTCCCAGAGTTTCTTTTTCTTTCTTTCTCCCTTGAAAGAAACTAGCTTAATTATGGTGTATTATCTTTTAAATGTGATGCTTAATTTGAATTTTAAGTATTTTATTGAGGATTTCTGATCTATGTTTAGTGAGGATATTGGTCTATAGTTTTATTTTTTTATTGTGTCCTCATCAAGTTTTGGTAGCAGAGTGTGCTGGTCAGATTTTTGAAAGTTTGGCCAAATATTTGAGAAAAAATCTTAAAGGAAGAAGTGTTTATTTGGCTATGGTTTCAGAAGTTTAAATCCAAAGTCTACTGGCTCTAAGGTGATGGTCTTGGTGGAGGAATTTGCTCATCCCTTGGGAGCCAGAAAGCAGAGACAGTGCAACAGGATGAGAAAGAGAAGGGGCAAGGGACAAGATATACCTTCCAAAAAGTTGTGCCAATGATCTACTTCTTCCATGAGAGCTCCACATGTAATAGCCTCTCTGGATGAACTCATTGGCAGATGAGATCGATGAAGTCCAGTGAGAATGGAGTACTCATGATGAATTTCACTGGTGAGATTAGAACCCTCAAGAGCCCATAATCTCTAGGTCCCTCTTCTGAACTTTGCTGCATTGTGAATAAAGCTCTCAATGCCTGACTTTTTTGGAGACATTTCGTATTTGAACTGTACTACAGGTTATTTCTGTACTGGCTTTGTAGAATGAGTTTGAAAGTGGTCTTTCTCCTTTTGTTTTATAGAATGGTTTGAGAAACAATAGTATTAATTTTTCAAAAGTGGTAAAATTTAATCATAAATCCATCTGGTCCTGAATTGTTTGTTTTTTTTTTTTTTTTTTTTTTTTGAGATTTTTAATTACTGTTTCATTATCTTTGCTTGTGAATTTATCTATCTAGGATTTTTATATTCTCTTGGTAGGTTATGTGTGTCTAAAAATTTAATGGAATATTATTTTTCAAATGACTCCTTAATGATCCCCTAGATTTTAGTAGTATCTGTTGTAATATTCCATTTTTAGCTCTAATTTTGTTAAATTTGGTCATCTTTCCTAGCTGAGGCATTTGGACTGGAGACATTTCTTCCTGAGGGTGCATTCACTCCCTCCAGTGCCTCTAAGTCTTTACCCTTTGTCATGATCAATGTCTTAGCCATAGTAAGCCCTTCTCATTGGTGGACCTTTGACATTAGGAGGGTCACGCTGCACAGATGACGTATACTTACCTCCTCCTTCTGGACTTCAGTCTGTGAGCCTGGGGATGTGGTAAATAGCTAAGTTGTGATATAAACCAAAGATGCCTGAGAATATGTGGGGGAAGAAATCAAGTCTCAGCTCTGTGATGGTTGGGAAAGCACAGGAACTTAGTGATATGCCACCAGAGGGCCCGGTACTTTCAGACCTGGCTCCCTCCCAACACCACACACCACTGGTCTTCTCCTTATCGCAGATGGTGGAACCACCCACTGCTGTATCCTGCATTCTCCCTCAGAGCCTATGCTCCCCGCTGCTCGTACTTCTTGGTGAGCCCACATTAGAAACTTTCCCCAGCCCCAATGTGGCTGTCCCACAGTCAGTGTGGTGGAACTATCCATAGGGTTCTTGACCTGTGACTGCTCTGAGTTTTTTACTTCTCTAAGCAGTCCAGTCCCTAACAACAGGCCCCCATGCAAGATGAATTACTTTTCTATAGCGCTGGCTTGCTGTGCTGGAGAAGTCACACTCAGATCAAATCCCCAAACTGGGTATAGTTTGTGTGGACCATGGGTTTTTCCTGTGGTTAGGACTGCTGGCCTATATTTATTATTGGGGTTTATTGCTGTCTGCAGCAGCTTATCTCATGCTTACAGAGTCTGGTTTTCTTCTCACCAGGGAGCTATTGCACTGCCTTTCCAATTGTCTGTGCTGTTTAGATTTCTTGTCACTTTTTATTTTTTCCTCAGAGTTTTTCCTCCCTTTCTTTTCATAGAATATCATCTCTTCTTTATTTCTGGCAATTTTATTTTTATTTTTTATTTTAATGTAAACATGTAGAAACTAATACAAATATAAAAACACTCTATGACAAAATTTCATAACAAAATAATTAAAGAATAACAGTAGTTAATACACTGTGTACTATAATCTTAAAAGGCTGGCCAAAATGTTACTCAGAGTATAAGTCATAGACAAAGAAGACTCAAAAAAAGAAACAAATTCTTTATTGCCCTGAACCTTCTCACTTACAGAGTTACGCACAGGCTACTTCTATTCCTCTATCTTCTGTGAGTCTCCTTGGTGTCATTCTTGATTTCTCTTCAAAAATGTCAGTGTCTTCTGAAATTAGAGTGAAAATTCATCTTTAATGGCCAGCCATACCCTATATGGTCTCGTGTCCCATCACTTTTTTGGTTTCATCTAATCTAATCTAATCTTGTCACTCATTTTGTCAGTGTTCTTTCTGTTCCTCAGTGAAACCAGGTATCTCCTTGTCCTGCTTTTATCTCCTTGCTGAGACAAAACACCTGAAACCCAAAGTTAAACATTTATCTAGTTCAGTTTGTAGAGGTTTCAGTGCATAATTGGCTGGGTCCACAGCTAGGGGCCTTAGCTGAGGGGTATCCCAAAGGAGGGACAGTTTATGTTGACAGAAGACAGCAGAAGCAAGCAAGCAAACAAACAAGGGGGAAACAAGACACTATACAGTATCAAGTTATGTTTTAAAAGCTTACTTGAGATATTACTCATGCACCATGTAATTTATTCATTTAAAGTGTACAATTAAGTGTTTTTATTATGTTCACAGATCATGCAATTACTTCTTTGCAACTTATTTTAAAGATAAAAAAACAAAAACATATTAGCAAACACATACATTTACAAAATAGCACAAAAATAATAGAAGCAATACTGAATTTCAGACAAGGTGATAGGAAATTAACAATGGTTGTTATATTACATATTGATGTCTTCAAATTGGTAAGCAACCCAAATGCCAATCCACTGGGAATGGATAAAAAAGTTGTGGTATTTTTATATAATGGAATATTTCTCAGCTATAAAGGAAGATAAACTTGAGGCTTTTATAGGTAAATGGGCACAACTAGAGACCATACGTATAAGTGAAATAAATCAGACCTACATGTGTAAACACCATATTGTCTCACTAGTGTAAGAACCTGAAAGAGTAAATAAAAACTAGGAGGTATGGTAGATATTGTGAAATGAAAGGAAAATGCTTAAAAGTAAAGAACAACTGGGATGAGGGAAAAGAAAAAAGAAAGATGGGGAAAATTCTGTATATATGTATACACAGGAGAGCTAACATAGTTGTACTACTGACTTCTATTGCCTTATGGGAAGGAACAGTTAATGTTTAATTGTTTGATCAGTCTTACATGTTTATACTTATTTACCTGTGCAATTACTTTTATAATCAATTTTAAAACATATTCATCACTCCTAAAAGAAAGCCTTCTCCATTAGTGGTCACTTACTGTTTCTTCCTAACTTCCCTTTCTAGGCAAACACCAACACAATTTCTGTTTCTATAGGCTTGTCTACTCTGTGTATTTCATATAAACTGAATCATATAACACATGATCCTTTTATGAGTTTCTTTTGTGTGGCATATTTTCAAGGTTCATCAATATCATCGTATGTCAGTAGTTCTTATTCATTGCTGAGTATTATTCCACTGCATGGATAACCACATATTTACCCAATCATGTGATAACCATTAAGTCTGTTTCTGCTTTTTTGGGCATTATGAATAATGCTGCTATGAAAATTCATGTACAAGTGTTTGTATTCTTGGGTGTATACTTAAAAATCCTGGGTTATATGGTAACTCAACTTATTCTTTGAGAAACTGACAGACTGTTTTTCATAGTGGCCGCACTACTTTATATTAGAATTACCACAGACTTCTCAACACAAACCTTAAAGGCCAGAAGAGCATAAAGTGAAGTATTTCACACCTTGAAAGAAAACAACTTCCAATCCAGACTGATATATACTGCAAAACTATCTTTCAAAATTGATGGAGAAACAAGATATTCCCATGATAATGAACACATTAAAAACTTATGACCAACAAACTAGCATTTCATAAATTTTCCAAGGATATCTTAGGAAGAGGCAATGAAACTAACAATGACAAAAGGGTTAATAGAATGAATGCATCAGGTAGGGTGAGGAGTCAAGTAGAAGAATCAGAAATAGGAAAATAATTTACTGACAGGAAGTAGTTAATACTTTTCAGTTATAACTCTCAATATGAATCGACTTGATCCCCCAGTCAAAGGACAAGACTGGCAGGATGGGTCAACACAGAAATGTCTAGGTGAACAAAACCTTCAAACAAATGGACTTAATAGCTATCTACAGAGTGTTGCACCCAACAACAAAATACACATTCTAGTCAGCAGCACATGGGGCTTTCTCCATAATAGATCACATACTAGCCAATAAAGCATGCTTAATCAAATGCAAGAGAATCAAATTATACCAAGCATAGTAACAGGTCATAGCTCAATGAAATTAGAAATCAGTGGTAAAAGAAACCACAGACATTATATAAACAAATCAAAATTAAACAATATCCTCTTGAACAATCAGTGGGTTATGGAAGAAATAAGGCAGTTCTTAGAATTAAACCACGATTCCACTACAATATACCAGAACTTATGGGGCACAGTGAAAGCAGTCTTAAGAGGGAAGTTTATAACTGTAAATGTCTACATCAAAAAAATCCAATGTCAAGGAAATAAGCTATGTAGTTGTACCTGAAGGTCCTAGAAAAACAAGTACAATCCAAATCCAAAGCTAGTACAAAGAAGGAAATTATAAAAATTGTAACAAAATCAATAAGATTGAGACAAATTGAGACTACTAAAAATATTACAAAGAATCAATGAATTAAAGAGGTGGTCTTCAAAAGAATAAACAAAATAGGTAAACACTTAGCCAATCTTACCAAAATAAGGAAAGAAAAGACCCCAATCAATGTAATTGGAAATGAAAAAGACAAAGTTACACTGGACACTGCCAGAGTTCAGATTACTAGCATCTGTTTTCAAACATGTACACCAATAAATTAGAAAATATAGAAAATGGATAGATCCATCTAACTTACCAAAAATGAACCAACAAGACAGAAAAAAAAATCCCTGAATAATCCAGTAACAGGCAATGACACTGAAGCAGTAATGAAAAGCCTACCAACTATGAAAAGCCATGAATCCATGTGGATTCATTTCTGAATTCTACAAGAAACTCAGGGAAGATCTATTTCACACATATTCCTCATGATCTTTAGTAAAATTAAAGGCTAGGAATACTCCCAGAGTCATTTTGGAAACTAGCGTTAAAGGTGGGAACTAAAAAGGCAACTGTAAGCCAATCTCTTTAATGAATATAGGAGCAAATATCTTCAGCAAGATACAATTAAATAGTGCAATGAATCATCAAAAAAAAAAATACAGCTGGGTGTGGTGGTGCACTCCCATAACCCTAGCACTCAGTAGGCTGAGGCAGGAGGATTGCTGAGTTTGAGGCCAGCCTGGGCTACAAAATGAGTTCAAGACCAGCTTGAACTGCACGGTGAAACCAACTCAAAAAAGAAAAGAAAAGAAAAAAAAAGAATATACATCATCATCAATTAGTCTTCATCAAGGATGGCTCAACATACTCAAATCAATAAATGTAATACATCACATAAACAGAAGTGAGGGCAAAAATATGAATAGATACAGAAAAGTCCTTTGAGAAAATCTAGCATCCATTCATGATAAACACTGAAGAAAATAGGTCATGAGAGGAACTTATCTCAGTTTTATAAAAAACATTTATGACTAACCTACTGCCAACACAGGCATATTTTGATTGCAGGAGTTAACAGAAAAACTACTTTTTAAGTTAGAACAAATGTACAGAAAAGCATATAAATGACTATTTTAGAGTTGTGAATCTTCCCAAAGTGAGCTCTCCCTTTCCATGTAGCCAACACCCAGATCAGGAAAGAAAATATGAAGCCCATTTAGAAACCACTCTTATGGCCCTTTTCAGTCACTGCCTCCTATCAAGAAAATCATCCAACATCATATTAAATAGGGAAAATCCAAACATTTTCCCTCTAAAAGCAGTGATCTATTTTGGAGAAAGCCCCATGTGCTGCTGAGCAGAATGTGTATTTTGTTGTTGGGTGAAACACTCTGTAGATAGCTATTAAGTCCATTTGTTTGAAGGTTTTGTTCACCTAGACATTTCTGTGTTGACCCATCCTGCCAGTCTTGTCCTTTGACTGGGGGATCAAGACGACTCATATTGAGAGTTATTACTGAAAAGTATTAACTACTTCCTGTCAGTAAATTATAGTCTTCAGCAACTAGATATATATAAAAGAATGTTAGACCATCATCATATACTATACACAACAACTAATTCCAAATAGATCAAAGGACAAAGGTAAGGCTAAAATTATACTGTTGGAAAAGACATGTAAATCTTTGTGATTTTGGAACAGTCATCAGTTTCCTAAAATGGAAATAAAATACAAATATAATAGAATGACAAGAAAATCAACAAATGAAAAAATAAACTGGATTCCTCAGAAATTAAAAGCTTTCATGCTTCAGACACCATCACAGAATAAAATGTCAAATCACAAAATAGAAAAATGTCTGAAAATTTGATGAGACTTTTATCTAGAAGATAAAAGGCCCTTCTATAAAACTCAATAATAAAAAACCCACTGTTTTAAAAGGCAAAGGTGCAGCTGTTTATCCAAAAATATATACAACTGGATAATAAGCATATGCAAAGATACTCAACATCAACAGCTGTCAGAGAAACTGCCTGGTCAGAAGAGGTAAGTCACTGTGGGTGTATGGGTATGCCTTGGAAGGGGATATCTATATCTATATCATCTATATCTATATCTATATCTATATCATCTATATCTATATTTATGTCTATGTCTATATCTCTATCTACATCTACATCTATATATCTATATATCTATCTATATCTATATCTATATCTATCTATATATCCTTCCTTCCCCTTTGATGCTGCTCTGCTTCCTGCTTGCCCTGCCATGAGCTGTTTCTTCTCTGCTATGCCCCTCTGCCATGCAGTCATGCAGCCATTACTTGGAACTAGCTGAATATGGACTGAAACCTCTACAATTATGAGCTAAAATAAACCATTCTTCCTTTAACTTGTGAGTGTTGGGTGTTTTGTCCTAGCAACAAGGAAGTAATTAAGACAGATTTTGGTACCCGGAGTGGGGCTATTGCTGTGATGCTACCTGGGTATGTGGTTTAGAAGGCTTGGAACTGGTTTGCAGATGTGTAGAAAGATTTGGAATTGCCAGCTACAGAAACAGCATGCTAGAGAATGCTGAGAGAGCTTGATGGGAGAGTCTTGTCAGATTTCAGTACACCAGAATGTTGACAGCAATGCAGCCAGAAAAGAACAGGCTCAGGAGGTTTCAGCTGGGAACAAAGACTGTACTGGCAGTTGGACTCCAAGTTATGTGTGATATGCTCTGGTCAGAAATTTGTCTGCATTTTGCATATGTCTGGAGACATCACAGGAAACTAAGATTAAGGACAGCACTCTAATTTATGTGGCAGAAGAAATTTCAAGGGATTCCAATATTGAGTCAGTGGCATGGCTACTGTTGAAGGATTTTAGCCTGCACTTGAGGATCATGAGCAGAAAGAATGATTTAAAAACTTTCGTGTTTGGCCAAAAAGGAAGCTCCAGTAAAGTTGCAGCTTGCAGAGATGGAGCAGAAGATAACTTGCTTACAAGATTATCATTAAAAAGCCCAGTAATACCTCAGTTCATGAATGCTTCTGTTCATGAACAATTCATTTGCAAGCAGAAGCATTTGCTAAAATTTTGCTTTCACTCATGAACTCATTGGGTAACAAACACAACCTTGACCATCTTCCCTGCAAGAACAAGAATGCAGCCATCTTCCCCGGAATGAATTAAGCTCATGAACTACTGTACTTCCAAGCAGGACAATAGAAAGGATGGCCTGGGCATCACAAGAACCAGTAGGACTCCACAGCCTTTGTAGCCTTAAAATTGCAAAGGTAATAGAACTTGTTTTCCCAAGAGAGCCGCAGAGCATCATTTTCCAGAATGATGACAGTCAAGGGAAGTTGTTCCTTGTGATTAGGTTCATGGTACTCAGCAATCCAGATACTCATCCCCTGCAGCCAAGCGCAAAAGAAGTCTGTCTACTGCTCTAGCTGGCAGCAGACCTTGACATTATCCACAGGGTGCTGGTTATAGGTGTATGCAGAATGGAAGAGTTGTGGGGTCAGGAAGGTTTTAACCTATATTTCAGAAGTCCCAGGATGCCAGGCAGTGTGCACCTGAGATGGTAGTTTGTGAAGCTGTGAATGTGGAGCCAAAGGTGTAGGGGAGACCCAAGAGAGATGGGGAAGCCAGGAATGTGGATCATCTGATGAAAGCTGCAAAAAGTGAGCAAAGGTGACCCAAGAGAGAATGACAAGAAAAGCAACAAATGAAAACATAAACTAGATTCCTCAGAAATTAAAAACTTTCATGCTACATCCACCAGCAGTGCTTAGGGTTGGAACTGCTCAAACCCTTCAGAGTTCACCTCTTGCTGCAGATGTCCTCACATGCTGAATATGGAACTATGGGATTTAATGTTTGCCCTGCTGGATTTTGGTCTTTCTTTGGTCCCCTTCATTTCTATATTCCTATTTATAGCTTTTGGAATGGGAATTCTTGTGCTATTGTATTTTGGAAGTGTTTAACTTGGTTTTTATTTGTATAGAAGCTAAGAGTTTGCCTTAAATCTCAGAGATGTTGGACTTGGACTTGTAAGCAATGCTGAAACTGTTAGCACTTTGGCAATTCTTAGAGATGGATTAAATGCCTTTTGCATAAAAGGATGCACGTGAGTCGTTTGGGGTCAGGTGTAGAATGTTACAGCTTTTGTCTGGATATTCCCCCAAAACCTCATTGTCCTCACAGGTGGGACTTCTGAGGAGTATCTGGATCATGGATGTGATACTGGGTTAGGAGTGTGTGATACTGGATTAATCCACTGATGGGTTTATAGCTGGATGTGATGTTTGGAGATGAAGTCTGCTGGAAAGAGGTGGGTCACTGTGGGCGTGACTTGGAAGGGTGTATATATACATTCTACCTTTGTCCTTGATGCTGCTCTGCTGTCTGTGTGTCCTGCCACAAACCGTTTTCCCTCTGCTGTGCTCCTCTGGTGTGCTGCCCTGCCTTGAAACCAGCTGATTATGGACTGAAACCTCCACAAACTGGGAGCTCAAATAAAAGTTTCTCCTTTAACTTATGAGTATTAGGTATTTTGTTCCAACAATAAAAAAGTAACTAAGACAGTACCTTTATGGACTCTAATTCTTTGCTAAATTGGGCATGTGTGTTTTGAATTATTGTGTTTAGCTCAGCTAGCCATTAGTTAGCATCTTATTTAAACTCACTAAACGTCAAGTATTAAAGCCACTGTGGAAACTAGTAAGGAGATTGCTCAAAAAACTATAAACAGAAATGCCATTCAACTTTGCTATTCTCCTTCTTGATATCTTCTGGAAAGAGTTATGCTTATAGCAGTACAACTCATAGTAGCTAAATCATAGGAATGGCTTATATGTCCATTAATAGATGAAAGGATAAAGAAAATGTATTTATACACAGTGAAGTAGTACCTGGCCATTAAAATTGATAAATGTGAGACATTTGTAGAAAAATGGATGTGACCATACTGTTAAGTGAAATAAGACATACAAACGTAAATATTGCATGGTTTCTCTCATAGGAGAAAGCCAAAGATCAAATAATTTAAAGAGCCACATAAATAATAGGAAAGAAGGAGATAGATCTTTTGCAAATGAGAAGGGGAACCAAGAATTGGAAAGAAGGGGCAGGAAGTGGAGGGTAAATTGATGAAAATAAATTAAGATATGTCATATATATTATGTGTGTTTCTTACATACAATTTTAAGAAAAGATGTGATAAAATATTGCTTCTTAACTTATATTCTTTACTTGTCAGAGATTTATTGAGTATATGTCTGTATATAGCACTGTAATTGTTTAGGAAGATAAGAAAATGAATGCAGGAAAAAGAAAGAAAATGAAGGCAGGATGGTTTACACTTGTGAGGCACTTTAGCTTGTAGTAGGTAGTATATCTACGTTTATATACATATATATTATTTTGTAAGTACATATGTATGCATGTGTATACATACCTTTATATTTTCCATGAGTTACAATACAGTATATTAATTCATGTAAGAAATACATAATAATGTAGGCATAACTAATTTTTCCTGTGGGATTCTTAAAAGCCTTGCAGTGTAAAACAACTTTCACTATTAGGGATGATTAATTTGAGGCAAAGGGGGTAAGGGCATTCTAAGCAGAAGATACAGAATGTTTACGGACATAATGATGGCATGAAAGAGCCTGATAGGTTAGAAGTTAAAATGAAGTGGTTCTTATTAAACAAAATGGCAGAAACATTGAGGACATATGCAAGAGCAGACTGAGTTTAAAAAGGTAAGATAGAGCCTACTTGGGACTTCCCTGTGGGTTAAAAAAAGTTATTTAATTTTAGTCAAAGGAATGTTATGAATTGCTTTATGTCTCTGGTGGAGTGTGAAGTGATGCAGTGTGGGGAATAACCCATAGAGGGACTATTGAGGATTGAGGAAAGAGATATTTCTAAGACTTAATCAGCTAATCACATTTCATTTGAAATTTGATTAGACTTGTATACAGAGGTGAAGACAGATATGTGATCAGATTTGGATGCACAGGTGGTATCACTTATCTTTAAATCACACTGAAACAAAAGATATTTGAAGGCAGTGGGATTGCTGGATCACAGGGTAATTATATTTTTCATTTTTCTGTGAAATATCTTTTATCGGAAATAATTATTGGACAAAAATGAAGGATTGTTTAGTCTTGCCCTTCAGAGAGAAAAGGACCCTTTGATTCTTCCAGGCCAAGATTTAGTACTCTTCTTTTGTGCTTTCACATTTCCATTGCCCACTGAATTATTATTACTGTGTGGTCAATCCTTGTTTATTTAGCAGTGTCTCAAACTATATGGCAGTATTTTTGATATAATCTTTGTATCTTTTCCAGTGGATATTTCAAACATGGTTCCTGACATATAGGAGATGTTTAGTGATCAATTTATTAAGGAATAATTTTTAAATATATTGAAGAAAATAAAAATCAATACGAATAAATTCAAAGGAGAACACTTGAAATTATTTGCATATTCTTGTTTTGAGTGTCTGAGGAAGACAGAAAAAGCTTGTTAAGATAAAATGCTATATCTTACACTCTCTTCCTAGGAGACTAGTCATAATAAAAACATTTTATAATTTCTGCTGCCTTTCACCTTGAACATATTACATGAAGTTCAAAAATGGAAAGCAGTTTGATTGAAAGTTCAGTCTGCCCTTAAACATTCAATTTGGTGATCTTGTTTGAAACTCGGTCTTTTCTTGTGTCCCCAAGTATCTTATTATGTATGCCTAACCATTTGAAATTATATGTTTCTTTTATCTTGGTTCAGTTATTCTGGAGGATTTTTGCCTCAGTCTTACAGTGCTCTCCTGGAAAGCTCCAAAGTGAAATTTATCTTAGCTCTGTAGTTGTATTTGAAGTTAAGTTATCTCAGTGATGGCCTATAAATGATAACCTAGCCATTTGTTAATGTTGAGTTGATAGTAAGCAGAAGGTAGTTTTTGGTACTCCCAAAATTGTTGTACAGAATCATTGCAATCCTAATTCAAATACCATTAGTACACCTCACAGATCTAGAGAAACCATTCCTAAGATTCATCTGGAACCAGAAGAGGCCTAGAACAGCAAAAGCAATCCTGGGTAACAAAAGAAAGGCAGGAAGCATCACAATCCCTGACTTGAAATTATACTACAAAACTACTGTAATAAAATCAGCACAGTACTGGCAAAGAAAACAGACCAGAAGATCAATGGAACAGATTAGAAAATGCAGACACAATGACAAACACACTCAGCCAATTTATCTTTGAGAAAGGGGCCAAACATGTTCACTGGAAGAAAGATTGCCACTTTAATATATGGTGCTGGAAAAACTGCCTTTCACATGCCAAAGACTAAAACTAGACCCATGCCTATCACCACGCACTAAAATAAGGTAAAAAGTGGAGCAAAGATTTAAATAGTGAAACAAACAATCTACCAGAAAGAAAGTAGGTAAAAATCTTGAAGACACAGAGGTAGGCAGAGAGTTCATGACCGAAAACTAAACTGCACAGGAAGTACTTCAAAGAATCAACAACTGCAATCTTATCTTATTGAAAAGATTTTCCACATCAAGGGAAATCACCAACAGAGCAAACAGAAAATCCACGAATTGGGAAATAATTTTAGCCAACTGCCCCTCAGACAAAGGACTTCTACCTAGAACATATAAAGAAGTAAAAAAATAGCAGGTCCGCAAAATTGAAAGACCCAATGCAAAACTGGCCATCTGAAATGAATACACACTTCTCAGATGAAGAAATACTAATGGTGAAAAAGTATATTAAAAATGTTCGACATCATTGGTCATTCGAGAAATGCAAATTAAAACAACACTGAGATCCCATCTCACCCAAGAAAGAATAGCTATCTTTAAGAAATCAACCAATAACAAATGCTGGAGTGGCGATGGTGAAAAAGTAACCCTTTCCACTTCTGTTAGGAGTGTAGCTTGGTGAAACCACTGTGGAAATCAGTGTGGAGATTCCTCACAAATCAAGGATTAGAAGTCCCAGTTAACCCAGCTATTCCCCTTTTGGGTATTTTCCCAGAAGAATTAAAAACATCATACCACAGCGATATATGTGCACCCATGTTTATAGCAGCACAATTTGTCATAGCTAAATCTTGGAAACAACCCAAATGCCCATCAACTGAGGAATGGATAAAAAAGATGTGGTATTTTTATACAGTGGTGTATTACTCAGCTATAGAAAAAGATAAACTCAAGGCTTTTGTAGGTAAATGGATGCAGCTGCAGACCATACTAATAAGTGAAGTAAATCGGACCCACATGAGTAAACATCACATTGTCTCCCTAATATAAGAACCTGAAAGAGTAAATAAAACTGAAAATGTACAATATTATGGAAGGAAAAGAAATTGCTCAAAGGAAGGAACAACTGGGATGAGAGAAAGGAGAAAAAGAAAGGAAGAAGGAAGGGAATATATATATATATATATATGTATGTATATATATATATATATATATCAATCTGGGATAACTGTATGGCTGAAGTCTAATGGTTTATTGAAAGGAACAGTTAATGCCTAATTTTTTTCTTTTTGACCAATTTTGCATGTTTATAGCTGGTAATCTGAACAACTACTTTGAAGACAACAATATGCAATTGAACAACCATTGGTGAATTCCTATCACCTTATCTAGTGGAACTCTGGTTTCTAATGTTTTTATTTTTATTTTTTTTTTAATGGTTTGATCAATCTTGCATTTTCTTACATCTAGTAATCTTAGCCACTTCGTTGAAGATAAATATATGTAATACAACAGCCACTGTTAAATCCTATCATTTTGTTCTGAAACCCTGCATCATTTTTATTGTTTTTGCTTCATTTTGTTTTTGTCTATGTTGTTGGTATTTTGCTATGGCTCTTTTTCATTATTCTCTTTTTTTAAAAAGGAACATAATAAATTCCTAGGTCACAATAATTGTTCTGAAATACTGAGGCTATGTGATTGATATTTAATTGGGGCTTAAATCACAGTCAAACTTTGAGCATCAGGGCAGGGGATATAGCTCAGGGGCACAAGCACCTGGTACAAAAATACAAACAAACAAACAAAAAATAAAAATAATAATAAAATAAAACAAATAAATAAACAAATAAATAAAAAATAAACAAATAACAAATAATAAAATAATAAAATAAAACAAAAAATAAAAATAAAAATACAAACAAAAAAATAAAACCTTGCAAGTTTGTGTTATTGTTGAGTTAAACTTTATTGTATTGTTTTACGTGAAAGCTTTTACATTCAGAGAAATGTAATTCAGTAGGTTAAAAGCATAAACAGCACTAATTTATAAAAGAAACTAAAACAAGAGCATCAATGAGGATAAAAATAGAGCATGTTTTGGAAATGGACAATTACTTGGGCAAATTATAACTTACTATTAGCTTTTATATTTTATTGATATTAATTCTGAATAACATACACAACAGATAAAGTCAACTTTGGGAAGATGACAAGTGTAAAGCAGGTTTTGAAATTGTATTAACAGAAATTTCAAAGTTAAAGCTATTTGCTCAGAAATGTAGCAAGTAAGGTAATTTTAAAAGATTTCTGTTAATTTAAATCCATATTAATTCAGAGCTGAATCAAAATTTATAACTTTCTTTGCAAACTCTTTACAATGAAAATATATAGTATAAAATATTTTCAATACTTTAAATACTTAAAATCTTTTATGCTAGTTTCTTAAGTCACTTTAATGGCATACTTACTGTAAATCTTTAATCCTTCAAGCAGAGCTCTACTGGTTAAGGCCTATTAAATTTTTTTTCTAATTATCCTGAATTATGATTTGGTTTCCAGTAATTTCCAGGGTTGTTTTTTTTCCAGTTCTTGCAATTTATTATTCTATAGTGGTGCCTCAGTTCATGAATTTAATTCTTTCCAAAATTCTGGTTGCAAATTGAACTGGAGAAGAACTGAATTAAATTTTCCCATAAGGTCAACATTGAACCTAACCAGAATCATAGAAAGAACTAAATTCTTGAATCAAGGTAACACTGTACATAATTGAAGTTTTCTGTGTTCTACCTTTTTATTCCAGTCACTTACTTGCTTAGCACTGTCAGCCCTCAGTTCAATACACATTTTATTTTACTAACTCATGAAGCTTGTTGGTATTTGATTCCTATTGGGATCATTATTATTTTTTGAATTAGATTGTTAATTTCTGTATAGAAATGGAGAGAGATCTCTGGTGTTAATTTGGCCATACAAATGTTCCCAAAGAGATTTAATATCCAAAAAATTTCCAGTGGATAGAAATGGGGAGATACTAAAACATCATTAGTTCTCAAAATGTAGGACATGTTAGAATTGTTTGGAGCTTTTAAGAATTTCTACTTCTACCAATTAAATCAGACTATTTGGGAATAGAATCAAATACTGTGGAGTCAGGGTGTCCAGACAGGTCATATATCATCATTGGTATTTGTGTGAAGATGTCTTTGGATGAAGCTAACACTTAAATGACTGGAAAAACTAAAGCAGATTGCCACTCTCATATGGGTGATCCTCATTTATCAGTTGAAAGCTTAAATAGAATAAAGGCTAACTATCCTCCCAAGAAAGAATTTTTAAGCCTGATTTCTTTTGAACTTGGACATCAGCTGTCTGTGTTTCTACAATAGCCTGCCAATGTTACAATTTGAACTGGGATCCTGGCTCTTCTTTTTTGTTCTACAATGGTTTCTATCTTTGCTGTTAGTCTTTGGACTTGAACTGGGACACAGGTCTACAGCCATTGGGCTTGCAAGCTTTCATAACTGCAAAAGCCAATTTTTATAATAAACATATCTTTTTAAAAATTTAAGTTTATTGGTATAATTTAGGTATACAGAATTACCACATTCATTATAGGGAATTTGTATCTGTACATGATATATCTTGCTTCCTCCCCCCTCGCATCCCCCCTTTTCAAATCCCCTCGCGCTCCCCATTCACAAAGCTTGGCTTTTATTTTGTCCTTCTTGTCTCATTTTTTCTTTTCTTTCCCTCCCCTTCTCTATTTCCCTTTTCCTTTTTGAACAGTTTCTTCCTATTTCACAACAGGTATTGTACATTTATGATTTATTTACATTTTCAGTTTCTACTCCAGAGAGAGAATGCAATATTTACACACGTATGTGTGATTTATTTCACTTATGATTATGGCCTCAACTCCATCCATTTAGCTATACATATCTCAATTTTATCTTTTTGTGTGTGTGAGTAACACTCCATTATATAGAAAATCCATAGTGGGGAAACAGTTCAGTGGCACAGTGCCTGCCTTGCAAGCGCAAGGTCCTGAGTTTGATTCCCAGTACCAAACCAAATCAAAACAAAACAAAATAAAAGATAAAAATATTTAAAAAAAGAAAAACCACATCTCTTTTATCCATTCATTGGTTAGTAAATGGCATTTAGGTTGCTTCCATGATTTAGCTATTACAAACTCTGCCACTCTAAAGATGGGTGCACATATATTGCTGTGCTACAATGCTTTTAATTTTTCTGAGAAGATACCTAGAAGAGGAATAGCTGGGTCAAATGGGACCACTAACCCTAGTTTATGAGTTATCTCCACACTGATTTCCATGGTAGTTGCACCATGTTACACTTCCAACAATGGTGAAGTGTTCCTTTTTAATTTTGTTGTTTTCATGATAATAGCTATTCTTTTTGGAGATGGAATCTCAGATTAATTTTAATTTGCATTTCTTGAATGACCAGTGATTTTGAACATTTTTTTCATATATTTACGTGCCATTTGTACTTCTTAGAAGTGTCAGTTCATCTCAGATGCCCATTTGTGGACTGAGTTTTTGAATGTGGAGGGTCTGATATTTTTCAGTTCTTTATATGTTCTAGATATTAGTCCTCTAAAGAACAGCTGGCATAATTTTTCCCCCCCTGTGGGTTGTCTTTTCACTCTGTTGGTGATCTTTTTGATATGTAAAAGCTTTTTAATAAGATGAGATCCTAGTTGTTGATTTGTTGTGATAGTTTCTGTGTGATTGGATTTTGTTTATAAAGTCTTTGCCTACATCTATGTCTTTCTGAATACCAACTATTCTATCTTCCTGCAGATTTTGTGTTTCTGTTTCAATATTTAGATCTTTGATCCATTTGGGTTTTAGTTTAGGGCATGGTGATAGATATTGGTCTATGTTTAGTCTTCAGGATGTAGAAAACCCATTTTTCCAGAACCATTTATTTAAAAGGCTATCCTTCCAGTGAATGTGTTTGGACCCTTTGTCAAAAATCAGGTGGCTGAGTGCGTTTGGAGCTGTTTCCGCCTACTCTAGTCTGTTCCACTGATCCTCAGGTTTGTTTATCCACCACTACAATGTTGTTTTAATAACAGTAACTCTGTAGTATAATTTCATGTCAGAGTTTGTGATATTCCCTGTCTTGCCTTTGCTGCCCTGTATAGCTTTTGCTATTGCAGGTCTCTTTTGGTTCCAAATTAATTTTGAGGAGTTTTCTTTAGTTCTGTGAGATATGCAAATAATATTTTGTTGGACTTGCATTAAATCTGCATAGCAATTATGGGAATATGGCCATTTTCACTAAGTTGGTTTTTCCTACCCAAGAGCAAGGGATTTCTTTCCATTTTCTGATATCCTTTTTCAGAGTACTATAGTTTTCAATGAAAGATCTTTTACTTCCTTTGTTATATTGATTCCTAAGTATTTTAGTTTTTTATGTTATTGCGAAGGATGTTGTTTCCCCACTTTTTCTCTCAGTTAGTTTGTTATTCATGTACAGGAATGCTGTTGATTTTTCAGTGTTGACTTTGTATCCAGTGACTGTACTGAATCTAGTTATTAAATCTAGAGGTCTTTTGGTGAAGACTTCTAGACTTTTGGTGTCTTCCATGTAGAGTATCATGTCATCTGTGAATAACAATAATTTAACTTCTTCCTTTCCTGTAATTATTCCTTTTATTTCTTTCTCAAGACTAACTGCTTTGCCCAATGTTTCCAAAACTATATTGAATAGGAGTGAGGACCGTGGACATCCTTGTCTTGTTCATGATTTTAGAGTGAAAGCTTTTAGTTTTTGACTATTTAGTAGGATGTTGGTTGTTGGTTTGTCATAGATGGCTTTTATCAGATTTAGATAAAGACCATCTATTCCAATTTTCTATAGGGTTTTTATCATGAATGAGTGGTAGACTTTGTCAAAAGCTTTTTCTACATTTATTGAGATGATCATGTGAGTTTTGTCCTTTGCTCTGTTGATATGGTATAATACATTTATTGATTTGTGTATGTTGAACCATTTCTGCATAACTGCAATGAATCCTACTTGGTCATGATGTATAATCTTCTTGATGATTTTCTGAATTCAGTTTGCCAGTATCTTGTTGAGGATTTTTGCATCTATGTGCATTAGTGAGATTGGTCTCTAGTTCTCTTCTTTGGTTGGATCCTTCTCTAGTTTTGGTATCAGGATATTACTTACTTCCAGGAATGAGTTCAGCAGTATTGCTTCCCTTTTTATTTCATTGAAGTTTGAAGAGTAATGGCATTTGATCCTTTCTAAATTTCTTGTAGAAGTCAGCTGTGTGTCCATCAAGACCTGGGATTTTTTTTTTTTTGTTGGTAGGTTTTTAATTACATTTTCAATTTCATTGACTGATATTTAGAATTTTTATATATTATGATTTAGCTTGGTAGTTTAAATGTATCTAGGAATCTGTCTATTTCATCTGTGCTTTCCACTGTATTAGAATAAAGTTTCTCGATGTAGGTATTGACAATCTTGTGAATTTCTGAGGATTTGTTGATTTCATCTTTTTCCTTCCTAATTACACAAATTTGAGTCTTTTCTATTTTGATAAGGTTGACAAAGGGTTCATAAATTTTATTTAACCTTTCTTAGAACAAACTATTTGATTCTTTGCATTGTTTTCTTAGACTCAATTGTATTAATTTCTGTTCTGATTCTTGCAATTTCTTCCCTTCTATGAGCTTTGAGCTTGACTTATTTTTGTTTTTTTCTACAAGTTTGGAATTCAACATTAGGCTGTTTATTTGAATCATTCTGTGTTCCTAATATGGGTATTCACTGTTATAAATTTCCTTCTTAGGACTGCTTCATTGTGTCCTATAAGTTCCCATATGTTTTGCTGTTATTATCATTTAGTTATAGATACTGTTTTTTTTCTTTAATTTTATTTGTGACCCATTGGTTTCTCAGTAGGATGCTAATTTCCTGTGTATTCATGAAGTTTTTGTGGTTTCTTTCACATGATTTCCAATTTGTTTGCACTATGGCCTGATAATATGCATGGGATAATTTCAGTTGCTTTGCATTTAATTACATATGTTGTATGGGCTAGTATGTGGTCTATTTTAGAAAACATCCCATGTGCAGCTGAGAAGCATGTATACTCTAATGTTCATTTGTTCACAGGTTTGCTTCAGTTCTGATACTTCTTTCTGAAATTTTTGTCTAATTGATCTATTTGTGACAATGGAGCATTACGTTCTCTCATTACAACTGTGTTAGTGCATATTTGATTTTTCATGTCAATTTATATTTTATATTGATGGGTTCTCTTGTATTTGTTGCATATATATTTATGATTTTAATCTCTTCTTCTTGGAGTTTTCCTTAACAAGAATGTAGTGACCTTTATCTCTTTTGATCTGCCTTGGCTTGAAGTTCACATCATCTGCAAGTAGAATAGCTACCCCTGCTTTTTCTGGGTTCCTATGACATAGGATGTTGTTTTCCATCTTTTGGCTTTCTGTCTATGAATTTCTTTCTCTGTTAAATGTGTTTCTTGTATGCTGCATATTGTTGGGTCTTGTTTCTTGATCCATTCTGCCAGTCTATTTCTTTTGATTGGTAAGTTGAGACCATTTACATTGACAGTTATAACTGACATGTATTGACTTATCCTTGTCATAGTTTTATCTGTTGTTTGTTTTTTGTCCTTCCCTTAATTGTTTGCCCTGCCTGGTAGCTTCTTCCCATTAGGGTTCTTGGATTTGTGCACATTGTTATCTCTATACTGTATTTTTCAGAACACACTGTCGAGCTAGTTTGTTGGTCATGAATTTCTTCAGTTGTTTTTGTAATGGAAGTATCTTATTTCTCCATTAATTCTGAAGGAGACTTTTGCAGAGTATATCAATCTCGGTTGGAAGTTATTTCCCTTCAGGGCTTGGAATAGTTTACTCCTAGCTCTCAAGGGTTTGTGTTTAGAAATCTGGTGTGATTCTGATGAGCTCTCTTTATAGTGATTTGTTTTTTCTCTTTAAAAGCCTTTAATATTTTGTTCTTGTCATGAATATTTTGGAATGTTGATTATTATATACCTTGCGGTAGATTTATTTTGGTCATAGCTCATTGGAGTTCTATATGCCTCATTTAATGTAGGTCAAACTCTTCTTCCATATTTGGGAAGTTTTTTGTCATTACTTTTGTGAACATTTTTTTTAATGTCATTTGTGCTGGCTCCTTCTTTTTCACTGACTCCAATCATTTGTATTATTTTTCTTTGCATCATTTTACAGCTGTTGGATTGTTTCTTCATGGTCTCTTGGTATTTTTAAGAGATCTTCCTTTTAATGATCTCTAGCTGCAATCCCTGTCTTCTAGGTCTGAAATTCTGTCACTTTCATTTAGGCAAAATTTTTAATTTCTTGGCTACCTGTTTGAATCTGTTTCATGAATTACATTCTTTCCTATGTTTGGCACTCATGCTTTTCATCATTTTCCAGTGCTCCTCTATTTTTTTTTTTATCTCTGCCTATTCTATACTTGCTAAGTCTTTCATTATGATCACCATCTTTTTTAACTTGAGTGATTATTCTTGATCTGATTTTCTCTATAGTCTTGTGCACTTGTTGTTGAACTTCTGCTGCTGTCATTTAATTAATTTCAGATGGGTGCCATCCATTTTTTTCTGACTTGTCCTGGATGGGCTGGATGTCTAGGGTTGGTTTTGCTTTGGTGAGTTGTCATTTTTTATTTTATTTTATTTTTCTGTGTTGATGCCTTCATATTTTTTATAGTAAGTAGCTTTATCACTAGTAGTAAAGCCTCACTAGAAAATGTCTGTTCTTCACAGGTGTCTTTTATGTGTAGCGGGTTTTGGCTTTTGTGTCCATTTCAAGATTCTACTGTCCCAATTTATTAAGGATGAGATTTTGCCATCTATTTAGTTCTGCCCCTAGTCCTTTGGTATTAGACTATGGTGATGTTTATGACTCCAGGCAGTCACAGTATTGTTATAGAAGGTACAACATCTAATTACAAGTATGATATCCTGATTAAAGTATTACAATTAGCAATAACAATCACATCATACATGGCCTAGAATCTGACAAACTGTGGTAACTCTTTATTTGGTATCTTTAACCACAGGGGCAAAATCTATAGTTTTATAACAAAACCCAACATAAGTTAGGAACTTGTATGCAATGAGTTTCCACCTAGGGGAGTGATTTTGCTCTGTAATGGGGAAATTAAAGAGTTATAGGGGACAAAACAGAGAATGACAGAGAGAGAGAGAGAGAGTTGAAGCAAGGCTGAAGAAAGGCAAAGGTTGATCATGCAGGCTTTGGGAAACTGGAGAAGAGGGCAAGAGAAAAAGAATAAAGGACAAAGTAAAAGATTATTGCAGCAAATCAGAAAGGTTAGGGGCAGTGTTCACTCACATGAAAATAATCTAAGATCAAGAGAGATAGTTGAAGAGAGAAAGGAGGGGGATAGAACAAAAATATACATATAAACCTAAAAAAAAAAGAAAAAAATCCCAAACAACAATAAAAACAACAACAACAGAAAACCCAACCAGACAATAAAAGGGAAACAATACACAGAAACAAAAAAATTCCTCTGGTGTTCCCTGTACTGTGGAAGTGTTCAAATCAGTATTCCACCAATTATGTAATAGGATTAATGCTGGACTAGATGTGAGGCTAATCTTGGCCTACAGATGTGGGGGCTGTCACCAGTCTTTAGCCAACAGCTTTCTGGACGGCCTGCTCACTACTCCTTACCTTGTTTGTCTCTGCATTGCTCTCCTGGTTGCTGTAACACCCTCAGACACAGCCCAAAGCAGCTACCAGTCCCTTGTGTACAGTTGGCCCCTCCAGGACCTTGCACAGCCTGCTCCATTCCACATCACTGGCTTCTCTCATGCTCTACCCTCCCTGTCTGTGCTGGTGGTCACAAGTCTGTCCTGCATTGGTAGTTGCAAGTCAGAGTCAGTGCTGACTTTCTGGCCCAAGGGTGCTTGCACCATTTCTCATGGGGTGGGATAGTGTTTATTTTTCAGTCCTTATCTCTGCACTGCAGGTCACAGGTCAGAGGGAGTTGCTGACTTCCTGGCCCAAGGGTGCTTGTGTTGCTGGTCACTGCTCCTGATCACAGTGCTGGGAAGTACTTGTCCTTGCTGCCATGAGACGGTCCAAGTCCCTCTTTTGCTCCAGTCACAGGGCAGGAGGAGTTGTGTTTCACTGGCAAGTCAGTCATCAATGCTGTGGCTGGTCCCTAACCTTGTGGTCACTAGGGGTTATAGTTAGCAGTTATGGTTCTCAATAGAGAATAGAAAAGATAAAGAAAAGAAAAAAAAAACTGGCAGTCAGTCGAGGGAGCAGTCACTCTCCTCTGTGTTTGACAGCAAAATTTGTTGCAGGTTTGCAGTATCTTTTGTAGGAAATCAAAAGAGGCAATGGGCCTTGTATTCTAGGTCTATCCTGTGTGGTTGAGTGTGCCACACTTTTGCCATCTCTCTGCTTTTTGGCGGGGAACTTCCTGGGAATGGTGGTTCCTGCTCTGAACCCAATCTTGATCCTGCTGGTGGGAAACCCAAAGGCAGCCCTGTTGGCTGATTTATTCTTTTATAAAGTCCTATGCCTATGTTTTGTTTAATTTGCAAGTAATTTATTATTCAGATTTCAGATTACTTCAGATTAATTTTGATTATTTCAGATTAATTTTGGTATCAGGATACATATCCTTATCTTTATTCCAATTATTTGCTTTTAGATGATTTTCTCTGATACCATCCAGTGTGAGTCCTCCTTATTCAGCCATGTGGAATCTCTCACTAAATATATATTATTTATATATTTCTATCTCTCTGAAGAAGCTTAATGTAACACAATAGCCAATTTCTACCTAAAGAACCTGGAATGGCCTCCCCTAAGGTAGTTGCATATGTTACTCTTGATTCTACTTCATATCTACTTCCCAACACTTTTTGTTTCTAGATCTTTAGACTCAAATTCAAGTAGCCTTCAAAGGATCAGGTACAAGGTGTGACACAAGTGTGATACATACCAAAAAAAATACATGGCTTTTCAAACTATATAAACAAATGTAGAGATACCTATGAGAGTGTATATCAAGGGTGTGTGATATAAAGGGTATATTCAGATCAGGCTGACTTTATTGATACAGGGTCACTAGTGTGAGATTCAATACTTTAGTTCACAGAAGTAGGAACAGCTTATCTAGTAGGTCTGAAAGCGTAGTCTATGCTAAATGAAATGAAATGCCTTGTTATACTGTAGCGCAAGAAATCCAAAAATCTTAAGGAAATTACAATGTTAGAGATTATTTACCATGAAAGATTTATTCTCTAATCCTGCAAAGAGATGGCTTTTACAAGTCATGAAAAAAAAATTGTAGGGGCACCTCAGTATCCTTTAAAAGCTCTGCGGTCTCTCTTCTCTGTAGTTCAGAATTGCACAGAAAACTGCTACCATTGAACTAGGATTCCTAAATGCAATGGAGATAATGGGATTCAAGGATGTCAGGGACCAAACTGTCAAAGATAAACTAGGTATGGTTAATCATAGTGCACAGTCCAATCAAAATAATAATCACCAGAATATTTTGTCTTACAGAGATTATGGTGTTGGGGAGTTGAGATGTAGCTTGAATGCAAACAAGTCACTAGGCTACTAAATTCTTACTTGAGCTGTAAAAGCAGGTGAGTTCTAGACCTAGGCTATGGCTTTTTTAAAATCAAGTTTTTAAATAAGAAGAAGGAAAGAGAAATAAGTGGAAGAAAATACATTTATTGAGTGCTTGCTTTCACTGAACGTTATCTCTTTTATCCAAAATAGTATTTTTTCTATATTTAGAAATGAAGAAACAAAGTTATAAGGGTTAGATAACCTGGTCATTTTCAAATAGTTTGTAAACATTGCTTTGTCTTTGCACAAACCTTTCTTAAAGAATTTTTGATCTTAGTTTTGTGAACTAAATTTGATCCCAAAATAATCTTGTGAATGTCTGCTTTATTATGCATACTACTACCGGTGAGGAAAATAAAGTTTAAATGAATTTTAGTCATATAACCTAGGGTGACAAAAAGATCTCTTGATTTTTGCAATTATGGTGTACATTAATAACTAGACCCAAGTAGAAATGTCATAGTATATATTACATTTTATTTTTATCTCCATATGTGGTATGACTGGTGATATATCATCTCACATTTTTTCTATTTGAATAGAGTCTACACAGATATATGAATGTCAAAAAGTGTGTAATAAGAAAATGGGAAAAAGTAGAGAAATTTTCTAAAAGGAAAAGGAAAAAGTTTGAATTGCAGATTGTGTATTGCTTAGGAGATTTAAAGATTCACTAAATAATGTTAAAAGCTTATTGAATAGATTTATGTAAAATTTATAGTGTAAGTCATCATAATTTCTGTATAATTATATAACCAGTATTTTATAATTATCAAATTTAAAACCAATAAAATTTGTCTTCTTGTGATAGTATTTTTTAATAAGAAAGCAAGATGCTTTAGCTTCTTTTAACATGGAGAGCAGATTGGTACTACTAGTTGCTTACAAGCAGTGCAGAATCTCAGGCCTGCCATATAACTTCTACATAACAATGTACATCTGAATAACATATACTGTAGACATACGGATTTAGGGAACACTGCTGTTAGCTTCTGGTCTAGGTTGATTGCTATTGTTATACTTCTGTCTGCCTGACTTACCTTCAAATATTGAGACCAGAATAGTCAGTAGTGTCCACTTGGCTCTGTAGAAATTCCAAATGAAAGTCATATACAATAAAACCCTGTTTGGCGAGCATGATTCATTCTGGAAACATGCTGTAATCCAAAGTAGTAGTGTACCAAAGTGAATTTCTCCGTAAGAAATGATGTAAACTCAGACGGTTGTTCCACAACCCAAAAATACATATAGAAATGATCACAATACCATAGTATAATATAAAATAATAAAGAAAATACAAAATATAAATAAATTAACTTGCACTTACCTTTGCAAACCCTTGCTGGTGTGAGGGAGATAAGAGAGAGAAGGGTTCTTGTGTAGAATGACTTTCACTATCACTAATGGAATCACTGCTATCTCCTGGCTCAATGGAGCCTTTTTCTTTTCATGCAACTTTAAGGAACCTATCCAATTTTTTTTGCCTCCTTTGAGGATTTCATTGAAATGTGAAATTGCATTGTCATTAAACAGATTGATCACTTGCACTGCTACAGCCTTATTTGGGTGATGTTTTTCTACAGAATTTGGCACTGTTTCTCACATTTTACACATCTTCCTAATCTTATTTGAAGTAAGGAATTCCTCTGCCTCTTTCTCCTCCTCCTCTGCAGACATAACCTCTTGCTATTGGCAGATGATCACCCACAATCCTGCAGAGAGAGAGAGAGAGACAGAGACAGAGACAGAGACAGAGACAGGAGACAGAGAGGGAAGCAGGGAAAGAGAATGAGAAACAGAAACAGAAAGCACAACCACTGGCTCAATTGTGATTGTGTAATGGTGTGACGTTTAGCACTATGTACCACTCATATTGCAAGACACTGCTCATTTATCAAGTCAAAATTTAGTAGAAGTGCTTTGTTTGTCTTGCAGAGCACTTGCGGAATCAGTTACAATTCAAGGTTTTACTGGACATTGTTTTGAATGATAGCTTACATTTTTCTTAAATGAGTAAACTACATTGTAGCTATTTGATTATGTTATCAAAGTCTATGTAATTTGCAACTCAGTTCCTATTAAGCTTCTGCTTTAAAGCAAAATGAGGACTGGAATATAATTTCCTATTTGATAGTTAATTTGGAATATCTGTGTTATCAATTAGTCACTAAACTCTTTTCTTTTTCCCTCAATAAATGGCAGTTATTTAAATAGTCCACTTGCATCGACATTCCTTTTTCTGAGTTGGCATTCATCATGTGAACTTTTTAATTTTTTTATTAGCACACGTTTGCAGTACATAGTGATTACATTCCTTATGGGGATTGGTCCATGTACATAATACATCTTAAGTTTTTCATCCTTTCTCACCTGTTGGTTCCATTCTCATTTGATGAAGATCTGTTTCCTAATATGTGTCTCTTATTTTGTTCTTTACTTGTATTTTGGGTTTCTTATATAAGAGAGACCATCTACTCTTTAAGTTTGTGTGTCTGATTATTTCATTTAACATTATGGTCTAAGGTACATGCATTTTTCTACAAATGACTCAAGCTTATCCTTCTTTATGACAGGGTAGCATTCCACTGTGTGTAAATACCACATTTTCTTTATCTATTACTCTTTGGATGGACATACATGCTGCTTCCAAGATTTAGCTATTATGAACTGTGCTACTATAAACACAGGTATGCATATATATCGCTATAATATGATATCAAATGTTTTTAGACATAAAAGTATGTGAAAGAGTAAGGAAAACTTTAGGGCTATGTTTTATAGTATTAGATTGATGGGTACATATGTAAAGAGAAGTAACAGCCTTCCTGATAATAGTTCAATATACAGAGTACTCATGTATCTATTTTTTATTTTTGTCTAAAGAACAGGGATAATAGCAAAGTATCTGTCTCTAGCAATTTTAATTACAGATATTGCTTTAAGAAAAAGCGAAGTGAAAATAAACGTGTTTTGCAGAAAAGCAGTGTAATGTTCTTTGGATAGTTAATGAACACGAACTTCTTTAAGAAGTAAGGTGAACACGTGGAAATATGAAGCCCTAAGGGACAGTTTCCTCGATGACAGTCTCCTTCGTCTTCACAGCAAAGTTCTGTAATAAATCAAGATACTTTAACTCTTACTGCATTCATTCCATCAGGCATTCTTTATGAACTGATACAGGTTAAAAGCAGATTTTTGTGTATTGATTTTTTTCTCCTAACACTTTGATGAATGTATTACTCCTAAGAGTCACCTTTTCCTTTAGATGGTAAAGGCAGATTTTATTCAGTAGGTAAAGCATCCTACATAAAATGAATTACAGTTTAATTCATGTAAATGTCACTGGGCATGGCAAAGGGAGGCTAAGGGGGAAGGAAGTAAGAATGAACAAAGCTCAAGAAAGTCACGTAAGTGAAAAATTATTATAAAAACACAATGGGAAGTTGATTCATGTGGTGAGGCCATTTTCCTTTGCTAACTGGTACTCATGTAAAGTGGGTGTGGACCCTCTCAGGGACTAGGAGTTAGGAGTCCTACAGTTCAGTGCTGGCTGACAGAAGCAGTGAATTCTTTTGGTAGCACTGTGCTTTGTACACAGGCATCTGGCTGGTTATCCAAGAGACATAGTGTTGAATTGTTAGCAACCATGCTAGAATTTCTTAAAGCCTCTCTGGAGGAGTAGTGTGACTCAATCATTTGTGCTGACTGGAGTGTGTGAGGCCAAGGTTGAAGCTAGTTAAGAATAAGACTTAGAGGAGTTTGAGTTTGATCATGGAAGGGATTCTTTTTCAATCCTTCCTTTCCAGGAATGAAGGGATATTTTTTCCCTTGTACAATGTAAGCCAGTTTTTTTTTTTTTTTTTTTTTTCCATTTTAAAGCACCTGCACCTATTAAGATTTGCTAGTAAAAGATATTTTCTGGATGGTGCAGGTGATTAGGAACTTTTATAAAAACAAAAATCATAGGAAATAGTAATGGCTGGTGAAGATCATCAGCCCAGTTTCTGAATCCAGTCAGGTTGGTCAAAAGATTTCCAAATGGTGGAATAACTAATTGGTAGTGCAATCCAATTCATTTTCTGCTTTACAGTTTGAATAATTTTGATAATGGCATAGGCACCAGTGTCATACCATGGTTAATTCTCAGAGTACAGCATGGAAGATACGGGAGCACAGGCAGACTTCTCCAGTAGTCCATGCTCAGGCTGCAGATCTATGTGCAGAGCTTGCCCAAATATGATCTCTTATGGTGATGAATGTTTTGAAGTTTATACCAGATAGCCATTAATCAGCTCTTCAGTGCTTCTTAAGATCCTGGAGGAATATTCAGCTACAAGGCAACCTAGAGTCCCAGTGAATATTTGGATAGCTGGCTTTAATTCTCAGTAATTCTGTGTCAATATGCTCACCAAAGTAGCAGATATAGCGGCACATGACTGTAATCTCAGCACCTGGGAAGCTGGGGCAGGAGGACTGTGAGCTCAAGGCCAGCTTGGGCTATACAGTGAGCCAGGGTCAGTGGTCACCTGCAGGATCAGTCAGAAGAATTCAGTAGAGTCATCTGCACGCAGTCAAAGGTTTAAGGCCTGGAAGCTCACTATAGAGTCACTGGTGGGCGTCTCCATCAGAAGGCTGAAGAAACTAGAGACCAATGTCCAAAGGTAATGGTAAAGACTGAAGCTCTTCCCAAAGGGGGGCACTTCTTTTTCCTTCTTCCATCCTTGTTTGTTATGTTTAGGCCATAAGCTTGTCAACTGGTGTCACCCACATCCAGGGTGTGCCTTCTCCCTTTGGTTTGCTGGCTTTTGCATGACAGTTATTTGTTCAAAAAACAAGATCAGTTGTGCACATAGTTTATCTCACCTTTACCATTCAAATAGTTTGCTGTAGATTTCTGACAGGTATTCTTGGCCATTCCTAGGTTCCAGGTCTGTGTAAAACAAAAGAATGAGCATTGTGCAGAAGACTGCAGTGACATGGTCCATGTCCACACTTGCTGGGGCTTCATCTGTGAATAAGGATAATTTAGCTTCTTCCTTTCCTATTTGCATCCCTTTTCTTTTTTTCTTTTGTCTGATTGCTCTGGCTACAGGTTTGAGAACTGTGTTGAAAAAGAGTGGTGACAGTGGACACCTTGTCATGTTTCTGATTTAGAGGGAATGCTTTCAGTTTTCCCTCTTATAGTATGATTTTGGCAGTGGGTTTGTCATAAATGGCTTTTATCCGTTTGAGGTGAGGTCCTTTCATACATATAGTCATTAGGGCTTTTATCATGAATGGATATTGAATGGTCAAAGGTTTTTTACCATTACCATTTTTCAAAGAATTAGAAAAAACACTCCCAAAATTTATGAGGAATCAAAAAAAAACCTAGAACATTCAGAGCAATCTTGAGCAACAAGAGCAAAGCAAGATGCATTACAATGTAAGATTTCAAGTTATATTACACAGCTACAGTGATTAAAAACAGCATGGCCCTGGACAAAAACAGATATCGTGATGGATGGGGTAGAGCTGAGGATGCAAAAACCACTGTAGGGAACTCCAGCAATTGATGACAAAGGGGCAAAAACATATACTGGAGAAAAGATGGCCTATTTAACAAACAGTGCTGAGAAAATTGGTTATCTATGTACAGAAGAATGAATCTAGACCCATATCTCTTACCCTATACTAAAACTGAATCAAAATAGACCACAGACTTACATATTAAAATAGAACTATTAAATCTTCAAGGAGATAAAACAGGCGAAACTTTTAAAGACATAGCATAGAACAGAACAGAACCCCAATTGTATAAGAAATAATACCAAATAACAACAAATAGGACTATGTTAAATTAAAAAGCATCTGCAGAGTAAAGAAAACAACCAACAGAGTGAAGAGACAACCTGCAGAATGGAAGAAAAATGGCTTCTCCTCAGAAGGAGAATTAATACTGGTGAAGAACTAAAAAAAAAAATTAGACATTCTGCCAAAAAAGAGCCAATCAAAAATGGATAACTGAAATGGATAGACACTTCTCAGAAAATAAGTAGCCAGTAAGTATATGAAAAAATGTTTAGCATCTTTGACCAGTAAATAAATGAAAATTGTAAAAACCCACCAAGATTGCATCATACTTCAGTAAGAATGTTTATCATCAAAGATTCAAAAATAAATGCTGGCTAGGTAGTGAGCAAAACGGAACCCTTCTAGATTGTTCATAGGAATATCAATTAGTGCAATCATTAGGGAAATCAGTAGGAAGATTCCTCAAAAAAACTGAAAATAGAAGTTCTGTTTGACCCAGCTATTCTGCATCCTGATATTTTTCGAAAAGTTAAAGATATCACATTATAGTAACACATGCATACCCATGTTTATACCAGCACAATTTATAGTACCTAAATATGGAAATGGTCTATAAGTCCATTTATAGATAAATAGATAAAGAAAATGTGGAATGGAATACTATTTAGCCATAAAGATGGACAACTGTGAATTATTTGTAGGAAAATAGATGCATCTTGAGACTGTAAATGGAATAAATCAGACACAGGTTAAATATTGCATGGTTCTTTTATATAAGAAACCCAAAATATAAATAATTTCAGGAGCAAATTAAAGATGATTGGAACTAGGGGGGCTTTGTGGAGAGAGGAAGGGAACCTGGGGATAAAAGGAGAGGGGAGAGTCATAAGGGTAGGGGAGAGTAAAAACGACTAAGACGTGTTAAGTGTATGTATCAGTTCCCCAGGATGAACATCAGTATGTATTGCAAACATCAACCAATAAATACAAGAGATTTTTGATTTTTAGGAATATGATATTATTTTAATCATACAGAAGACTTTTACATGAAAATTTTATGAAGTTGCATTTTGTCATCAAGATTTGTCTTAGCAAAATCACAAAGCAAAGTTGCCCTGTTGTTAGATTTAGCATTTAATGCTGGAGGGGCACTGATAATATAGCTGACACAGAAATACTAAATGTTTTTTGCTCTCATTCTTAAATTTGGTGAGTCACAGAAATTCTGGTTTCTTTTACATTTTATCTAATTTAGATTTCTTTATCTTCAGCTGAATGTAAGATAAATAGGTCTAGATTTTAAATTTGCTTTTAAAAAATCAAAGAAATTATTTGCTGAAAATACTCAGAAATGTACCTTCATTTGGGCATACTTTTATGAATATATGAAATGTTTAAAATTAATCTTCATAATTAAGCATAGGAGAAATAATAACAGCTCATAAAATGAAATTTATTAAATAATATTAGTTGGGACAAAAATAGTATTTCATTAGTTGTAGGATATTTCTTCTTTTCCTTTATTTGGTTTTTTACTGTGAAATGAATTTTCAAGTGATACTGTGAAACCTAAAGAAAAAGCATAATTCAGCCATTGCCTTTATAAATTCAGCTACTGAATGTCTGTGTGCTAGATGGCAGAAGAAAATGAATGGTATCTTTTCATTTTAGGTTTTGTCTGGCTTCTCATAAATTTTTAGCTTTATGAAATGTTACATTTTAATATTTGGCAGCTTTTAGCTCTATTTGTAGGAAATTTAAAAGATATTTTGAAGTGAAATTAGTAATATATTTTCTAAGTTTACTTTTATTTTGAGTAGGGCACACGACAGAATTATCAGGTCAAGTTATAACTCAGGCCAGTTAGGGTTGCCCTTCACATTATGCTCTTTTTAAAGGTGCTGTATTTACTGATAGGTGTTATATAGCTGTGTATTTAGTTTACAGACCCAGATCTATAAAGTAGTATCTACCACGACATGTCTAATCAATCAGCCTTGTCCCTGAGAAACATGTATCTATAAAATTATTTCCTTTAATTTATATATAATTAAAATCAATAAGTAATTTAGGAATGAATCCAGCCACACTTAATAGTGCATTATCAGTTAGGAGTTGCCTAGGAAGTGACTAGAATTTAAATTCTTAGAATGTTATTCCACCCATCGCACTTCAATATTTTAACCCTGATATACATTTTAAGAGGGCTGACATTTTCCCTTATGTTATCTTTACTTTGTGCAATGAATTAGTGATTATAAGTATTCTTTGATAAACACAAATTTATCTCTGTGTTTCTAAATTGTAATACTTTCGTATTTCTTGGATATGGCAAATATATGCTATTATTTTCTTTCACATATAATTTTGAACAACAATAAGAATACTATCAATCAAAACCTGTACCACTCTTCTGTATGTCTTTGAACATCACATACCAATGGTCAAGTGCTTATACTTAAATACAGTAAAGAGTAATTAGGTCAAATTTTGACTTTTCATAGACTGCGCCATCCCAGTTTTTCTGAATAGTGGTAGTATTTGTAGCGCCAGAGATTTGCCTATTTTATGTTAGAATATACTTACTGAATTATCAGGCATATGATATCATAGCATAGAGATGTTGGATTAGTAGTTTATAATCAAAACCTTTGTCCCAGATTTCAAAAAGAACACCTGAGAAAATGGACAAATAAATTTATGCGTCTTTCTGTAGGTTCTTCACTTTTGAAATTGGGATAACTGCCCAATTTCTTCCCACACTTGAAAACTTCAGGTTTTTTATTTTCATAAGAAAAAAGTAATTTTACGGGGTACTATAATATAAATAAAAATAAACATCAGGCTTTTGTTCTACATACACGTATCTCCCGCAATTCTTTAGCCCAGTCATTAAATCAATTACTAAAAATGAAAAAAATTTAAAAGCCACTCTTTATTGCACATTTACAATATATTTGACAATCTTCTAGTTAAATGAATCACTAAATTATATTTTGAACATGCATTGCTCCTTTAGGTTACTAAAAGTCAGTCTTTTTTTATTTCTTCAAGGAAATAAAAGAGAATTTCTACAATTTCTCTTGAAATTGTAAAGGCTAACATGGCTCTCTAAAGTATTGGTGGGGGTGAGTCTCAGAGTTCATTTGTATTTACCATTCTGTTGTTTACAATATAAAACACTGTATTGAAGCTATTGTTAGGTCTGTACAAAAAGGATAGTCAGGTTTTATTGGTAATAGAAGAGGAGATAAATAGAAATAATTGGAAACCAAGTGGAATATACCCTGCTAGATTAGTTCCCAGAGAATATGGTTTATCTTTAATGCATATCATTTGCTAAGAATAAGTAGTAACTGACTAAAGGTCTTATTAATATAGTTACTTTGCACCTAGATTATCATTTGCATTTTAACAATTTTTAAGTGAAGAGAAAAACCTCAGTATATAACCATCAAAATAAGTATAAAAGTGTCATTGTAAAATTAGAGCCCCAAATACTAAATCCAAGAACTATGAAATTAATATTGCATTGTTTCCAAATGCTAGATAGATTAGCTTTTGAATAAAGTTTAGTTTGTCACATGAAAACATTAATAAATAAATCCATTATTTTCACACTTTCTATAAATACCAATGATTTATATAGTCAACATTATAAAAGCACATTTTAAAAATGTTTAAGTAATTGTTATTTACATTTATGATTGTTCAGCTGTTGTAAAGTATGACAATTCCTAAAACGGAAAGAAAAAATAGCAAAGAAAGCAGAAAACAATGAATCCAATGACCCAGTTCACTGAATAAATGTAGATGATCACCATATCCATGTCAAACCACCATCCACGGCTGTCATCCTCAAAGTGCAGATAATCCATCCTATGTGCACCATGTGGGAATTGCCTTCTTGTAACTGGAGCTGCCCGTCTGTGGAAACCTAGAAAATGCACGAGAAAATCATATTGAAGCTCATTAGATTCGGTAAGTGCTCAGAGAAAAAGCTGCATTATGAAACAGTACCATGATTTCATTGAGTGCTATGTTGTGTTCTTGGCAGCTTTTTCCATGATAAAGCATAATCCTTGGTAACATTTCTGAAAAATAATATCTTGTGAAATGCTACTTTCTTTTCTTTACATATTTACAAAAGCTTGAGGAAAAACTTGTCCAATGCCAACTGTCTTGTTGGTTGACCAATCTATAATATTTAAGATATTTGAAAAACAAAATGCAATTTTCTAAGTAGTAAAAACTTGGTTATTAGTCTTTTGTTTTTTTCTGATTATCTGCTGCCTACTTTAAATATTTCTGTGTTTATTAGGGTAAGGCAATGAGGACAGCACTTTAAACTGAACAGAACTTCCAGCTCTGGTGATACATGTGCTGTGAGGCTGTATCTTGAAGCAAATTCTATGTCATCCATTTAAACAACTGAGTAATGCTAAATGTTTGCCCTAGATCAGGCTTCTTATTTGGACAAGGTTGCATTTATCTGTGTATCAGTATGTTCAAGTCAAACCTTTAATCAAGGACAACCCTTTCTGCGCTGTCCAATGTCCACCTTTTCCTCAGTTAACAACCACATACCATATGTCTTGATGTAAGAATGCCAGTGGCAAGTTACAAGGAGCTCTGTGATAACTTCTAATTGCTTTTGTCTGAGTTGCTATCATAGTTAACACATATTTATAGTTCAAAAACCTTAATTAGGATGTGTCAGCACCTTTTCCCTTTTGCTTTCGTTGACATCTTCAAACCAGTTTCTTCACAGTATTCTGCTTAAGTTTTGCTGTGCTGGTAGTTTAGTTAAAACCAGATAATCCATTTCATTGGGTATTTGTAAACTACAATATATTGCAACGTACGGAAAGTAAACCAATGAAGTCAGCCTTTCTGTCAAACTTCCACTTTGAACTTACTGTGGAAGGTTTTTCTATGTTTTATTCCTTCATACTTAGCAGCACAACATTTTTTTTGTACCAGGAATCGAACTCAGGACCCTGCACTTGCCAGGCAGTGCTGTGCTACTAAGCTTTATCCCTGGCCCTCTTCATACTTAGGATAAATTCCATAGAAATATACTGGCTTTTATACACTGATAGACTAATCCCATCAATATTTTACATGGCATTTTAATGTTGAAAAGAAGATGCAGTGGATTGACGACTGGTGGTCAACTTATAACCCCCAGCTGAATACTCAGTTCACTTACTCAAAGTGTGATGCTGGGTGTGGGTGAACTCAAAGAGCAAGAAAGAACTGTAGAGAAAATTTCCAAGTTGCTACCAGGTTTAGCTGATAAAGAACTACTAGCATTGTAGAACTGAAAAGTTACTTCTGTTTCTTCTTAAATTCTATTTTGTAAGAAAGAATTTTATCTTAGAACAATTTTTCTCATACCTTAGAAATCAAGGCTATTATTTATTTCTAAAACATATGGTTCAAATTTATCTTCATAATCAAAGACCATATGCTGAGCTCCATTATTTCAAAGCTTATTTCAGAGACAGACTGTCAACAGTTATGTTGTTTGACTTTGCAATATGAGAAGTTTGGGCTGTGCTTTCAGTGGGTACTCATATTTGTTGGATGGATGGATAAGTGCTTGCATATAAGAATGGACTTTAGAGAATAGAATAATTAGTATTTTTTGGAGAATGTTCTGAATCAAGCCTTTCAAAAGTATTTTCAGAGGAAATGAATATTATCATGAATGTATTTGAAAGATATGTTGTAGTTCTCATGAAACGATTATTCTCTACCACCTAATTCAGAGAGCCCAGAGGCATACCCTTTTACCTATGTATGATAGGATAGAGAAAGGTTAAACAGTGTTTTCCTGCTCTGTGCTCTTCACATTACATAAGACTTTTGTTGTGTCAAAAACTGATTGATATAAGTAGGTCTTAGCAGAGGTGGAGTGATATATTTATAGTCACAAATAGGTATAGAGTTGCTGTGTTAATATACTTGAAAAGTTATTGCAAATAAATTTCAAATGTCATGTTCCTTTTCTATATCTTTAGGCCCTCAAAGTCAAATGTTTTAACTTTGCAAAATTAACCTTTTTAATCAGCTAAAATGTATAGCTGATTATTTATGACACTAGAGTTGAGCTAAATTACAAAATTTTTAAATATTTTGGTTCTATAACCAGGTAAGTTGTATCTTTCTAAGAAAACATATTTTCATTATATATATATGTATATGTGTGTGTGTGTGTATATATATATATGTTGCCATTAACCATTTTTAAACATAATCATTTGATAACATTACATTCACAGAGTTGTGCAACCATCACTACATATTTCCAAAATTTTTTTGATTACCCCAAACAGAGTGATAGCCATTAAACACTAACTCCCATTTTCATCTTTTCTCAGATTCTGGTAATATGTAATCTGTTTCTATGAATTTGCCCATTCTGGATATCTCAAAGTAGGATCATAGAATATTTGTCTTTTGTATCTGCCTTATTTATCTTATTATAATGTTTACAAGTTCTTCCATATTATATATACAACAACTACATTCCTTTTTATGTATTTTATTCCTTGGTATCCATTTGATGTACATATCACAGTTTGTCTATCCATTCCAGTGCCAATGGAGACACGAGTTGCTTCTACCTTTTGGCTACTGTGAACAATGCTTTAATGACACTGGTGTACACATATCTGTTTGAGTTCATGTTTTCAGTTTCTTCAGGTATATAACTAAGAGGAAAACTGTATAGCTGGACACTAATTCCATATTTAGGTTTTTGAGGCAACTTTAAACTGTTCTTGAGGAAACTTCAAACTGTCGGCAACATTTTACATTCTCACCAAGATATACATGTCCTAGTTTCTTGTTGACAACACTTGTTATTTTCCTATTATTATTATTGCCATCTTAATATGTCTGCATATTCTTGTCATTGTTAAATAGTTCAAATATCATCTTAATAGGAAATGTTGTTCAGAAAAGTAAGACCTCACTAATTTAACACAATTAAATTCACGAAAAAATTTTATCTAATTAAAATATAATTTTTGAGAGTTTAAAAATGCACTGTTGGGCTGGAGATGTGGCTCAGTGGTAGAGTTCTTGCCTTGTATGCACAAGGCCCTGGGTTCGATCCTCAGCACCACCAAAACAAAAAAAACCACTATTGCTTCAGCTATATTTTTTCTTTTCAAAGCTCTGCTAGTGCTTCTGACAAAGTCAATGCTTACTTCACAGGAAGTCATGTTATCAAAAAATCAGTTTAAAAGATATATATATATATATATATATATAGAGAGAGAGAGAGAGAGAGAGAGAGAGAGCAGTGTTTTGTATAATCTTTTTTTTAAGTGACTTATTAACTTATCCTTTTGATGTTTGTGAACTCCTAGGAAATACAACATAAGGAATATAGAGTAAACTTAAAAGCATAATTTCCATTTTGGAGTGAACTCAAAGTTTCAAGTAGTTTAAATTCTCCTTTAAATCCTTTTTTGGGATATTTTATGAAAATATCCCAACTGCCTTTTATTTTCCTCAGACTAGAAAAAAGTAACAAAAGATAAAGTAGTCCCCATGACATACATTAATAGTTTCTCTGTTTTTAGGATAAAAACGTATTTAAATGTAGGCTTGCAGAACAGACATTAAATATTTTCAGATTATAAAATGTATAAATTTTATATAATCTGGCATTTAGTCAATCCGTCTCTAAAGTATGTTAGCACATGAGAAATGCAGAATATATATTTTAACTGATAATATAGTAGCAGCACTACTTTACTTACAAAATAGTTTTTTTCACAAAATGAAACCTTGAATTACTACAATAAAACCTAAGGAAAAACATGTATGCAGATTATTTTGCTAATAAAAATGATATCATTGACAGCATAGTTATGAAATTTTTCTGCAACCAACCCTGTATTTTATTTTTTCATTTTGAAGAGAGAAAAAGACAATAAAAAGATACAGAATTTCAAAACAAGATGATAGGAAATTAACAATGGTTATTATATTGCATATTGTTATCTTTAAAGTAGGTGCTCAGATTACCAGATACAAGCATGCAAAATTGATCAAACAATAGAAGCACTAACTGTTCCTTGCCACAAACTAATAAGAATTAGTAGTATAATTACTTCAGTTATCTTGACTATATATACAAATCTTTTTTCTTCTTTCTTTTCTCTTTTCCCCCATCCCAGTTTTTCTTTCTTTTTAAGCAATTTCTTTCCCTTTTACTATATCTATTGTACTTTTTGAATCATAGTCACTCTTTCAGTTTCTTACACTAGGGAGGCAATACAATGTTTAACCTTTATGTTTGAGTGCATGAAATCTTAAACTTAATTTTGGTTAATTATAACATAAAGCCAAGACTGTTGAAGACAAAAAGTTTAAGTTTTAAACTGTGCAGTTGTCTTCAAGTTCCAATAACAAGTTATCTATAAATAATAAAATGTTTACAAACTATCCTATTATTTAAGCAGTTAAAACTTTAAGACTACACTATAAGACTTGTTGAAATTTATGAGTATATAATCTCATTTAATAATAAGACTTGCTGAAATTTTTGAGCAAGTTTATGAGCCTTTAATAATCTTGTTTTAAGCCATAATAAATTACTCCTACTTCACAATATAAAGATGAAAGATGCCACTATAGCTGTGTTGTGGCAAATCAGCTCTCCTAGCTGACCAAAAGAAGGTCTGAAAATTTTGAGTTTAGATCATTAACAAATTTGTCATGTTTATAGAGAGCACCTTTTATGTAGACCAACGTCCCCTACCACTGGGCCACCAACCAGTACAGGTCCCTGGTTGGACAGCAACAGGGCCACACAACAGAAGGTGAGGAGCAAGTGAGGGATTGAAGCTTCATCTGTGTTTATAGCCACTTCCCATCATTCACATTTATCTCTTAAGCACTGCCTCCTGTCAGATCAGCGGTGGCATTAGATTCTCATAGAGGCAAGAACCCTACTGAGAACTATACCTGTGAAAGATGTAGATTGCATATTTCTTAAAGAATCGAATATCTGATGATTTGAAGTGGAGCTGAGGTTGTGATGCTAGTGCTGGTGGATGGCTCCAAATTCAGATTAACATTAGCAGAGAGATTTGAGTGCATTGTTTACATAATAATTCAATAATAATTCAATTGTTCACAGACCATAATAATTCAATTGTTCAGAGATTCATATCAAAACACTATCAGTGAGTGGCAAGTGACAAGCTGTATGTGATAGAAAGCTGTATAGTGGCAAGTGAGAAGATGTACCTCATTTTACAGCTGATTCTGCTAGCAGGTTTTAGGTCAGAATCTGATAATTCTAATACTTTAGTTTGTGCATGGCTTATCCATTATTTTAATACCTAATTTTCAATTATCTTAAGTTGTATAAATATTTCATTATATACTACAATGTAATAATAATATAAATAAAATGGAAACAAATATAATGTACTTGAATCATTCTGAGACCACCTTCCATTACTGGAAATATTGTCTTACATGAAACCAGTCTCTAGTGCCAAAAGTTTGTGGACTGCTGATGCAGACCACTATATCAAAGATGCTTCCTAGAGTTGGGTAGTGTGACATTTCTGACCTCAAGGTTTTTTACTGCTTTCCTAATTTTGAAAGGTGATATAAACTCAGGTGAGCAATACTCTACTATGAAGTGGGGTAGAAGCCCCTTTGGAGACTTAAGATATACCTTACAAATTGTATTATATAGATTTTGGTGAATGGCTCACTAGCCAAATGAGAAATAAACTGCTGTTCAGTACAGGCAGTTGCTAGTAGTACCACAAATGCAAGATGTAGTATCCTGTCTTAAAGAACAAAGAGCTTCTTGTTTCTTTTATAGTCTACATGTGGGCATCCATATTTAGAATTCTTAAGAGGTAGGTAGAATTAAGACTACATTTGAACTGTCACACTACTTATTCAATTAATCCAGTTAAATAGATAAAGGAATAGGACTCAGAAGAATAAAAGGTTTGTATCATGGAACATACAACATACAAGAATGAGAATAATGTGCCGGCTTTAAAAAGGTCCTTTTTGGGTTCAGAAGGCAGCCAAGAAATGGAAGTGAGAGAGGGACAAATAGGTAATGTGACTACTAATCATCAACTCTGAACACAGTAACCCAAGCTACCAACTGGCCAGCCTTCAGCTTTTCAGATTAGCTATTGCTCTTTCATAGTGAAAGATTTTCTGTATCTTTTCTATCAATTCTTCCTTCTTTTCTACCAGTTCCCATGAGAAGTATGTAGCAATACTCATCTGTGGTTGTGGATTTATATCTATTTCTCTTTTAATTCTGGCAAATTTGTTTTATATATTCTGAAGTTGTTTTTAAGGTGTATGAAAACTTAATGATTTTATGTTTTCCTCTTGAATTGTCCCTTTAATTACAATAAGTACACTACTTTTATCTTTAGCAATTCCTATTTGTTTAGAGCCTATTTTTTTTAATATTAACATAACCATACCTACTTTTTAATATTGACATACCCATTATCCATACCTGTTATCTTTTGGTGAGTGTTTACATGGCGCATAATTTTCTATATTTTTACTTTTAACCTTTCTGTGCCTTTATATTTAAGTATTGTCTCCTATAAATAGTAGTTTAATTGGTTTTTGTTTCCTTTCTTAATCTTCCAATCTCTTAATTTGAATGTTTACATTTATTTGCCTTTTATTTCACCTATCTGGTCTTTATTCCTTTATTTTTGCTTACTAATTTCCTAAGGAATAATCAAGTACTTTTGTTATTCCGTTTTCACCATATTAGTTGTGTTTCTAATGAGTTTTTAAATTTAAAAATTTAGATTTAGACAAGTTATGATAATACAGAGTTTTCTTTATTGCTGACATATTAGTACACTTTTTACAATTAATGAACCAATATTAATGATTAATTAAAGTCCTTACTCAGATTTCATTAGTTCTTACTTATTGTTCTTTATCTACTTGGCGATGCTAATCAAGATGCTGTGGCAGTTTCTCAGACTTTCCTTGTTTTCATGATGA
The DNA here is from genome assembly GCF_000276665.1 of Chinchilla lanigera. NCBI lineage: Eukaryota > Metazoa > Chordata > Mammalia > Rodentia > Chinchillidae > Chinchilla > Chinchilla lanigera. Next base: position 4,554,167 of record NW_004955446.1, read on the forward strand.
TAATAGTCTGAGAAGTATAGGTTAAATCTTTGTATACTGTCTCTTACCACACGTTTCCCTGTAACTGGAGTTACAGGTTTGGGAGAGGAAGTTCAGAGAAGAAGAATCTTTACTGGCTTTCTAACTATATGTTCTTTCAATTTTCGTTGAGTAGTTACACTAGTAAGGAAATGTATACAGCTTTGATTTAGAACAGGATATGTTAAATTACTTATTTTAAGACTTCTCAAACTATGAAAAGCTTACAACAGTTTAAATTTTTACCTTTGCCATTTTTGTTGTTACTGTAGTATATTTAATTTCCTGTTTAAATTCATCAAGGATAATTGATGATTTAAATAGATAAAATTTAGCCATATTTATCAATGCAATTACCCTTTCTGGTGCTTTTAGCTGGAATTATTTTCCTTTGCACTGAAGAATTACTTTTAGTTTTTCTTGAGTGTAGGTCTACTGGATGTCTGATATGACCTTATTTCATCTTCATTTTAAGGGACAATTTTGCTGGGTAAAGAATTCCAGGGCAGCAGATTTTTTTCTTTCAGCATATTTTTTTTTCCCCCCTCCGGTACCGGGAACCGAACTCACGACCTTGTGCTTGCCAGGCAGGCACTTTTGCCGCTGAGCTAAATCCCCAGCCCTCTTTCAGCATATTAAAGATACTATTCCACCGTCTTCTTGTCTTCTGTTTCTGCTCAGAGGTTAGTCACCATTGCTTCTTTGAAGGTAACATTTTTTTCCCCTAAATGATTTTCCTCCTCTATTTTTGGTTTTCCACAGCATGGCTATGATTTCTTTAGGTATGTTTCCCTTTGTATTAATCCCAATTAAGTCATGCTGAAATTTATCAGTAATGTGTCTTTTTCAATACTGGAGAATTCTTGAAAATAATCTCTAGATATTTTTCTGCTTCCTACCTTCTCCTCAGCTTTAGAGACTTCAACTATACATATTCAACAGACTGTTTTCCCAAAAATTCTGCTGTAAAACACATTTAATAAATTCTGAATATAGATATCACACAATGTGATTCAGGAATGTCTATTTTATTCTTTTTTATAATTCTATTTCCTATAAACACTTTCACATCTTTTATCTGTACTGTCCATAATTTAAAAAAGATTTCATTGACTTTTTTCAGATAATTTAAGATTTTTGTTTATATTTCTTTGGGAAAGGGGAGCACCACCCTTCTAATCAATTAAGAAAAACTTTTACTTACTTATTATAGCCACTAAGCCAGGAATTCATAGAGAATGAGCAGCTTAGGCTCCTTTCCTCCAGTTCTCACAATGTATGCTTTGAATGAAGCAGGCTGCTGCTTCAGTTGAGCCTGTTTATTTGTGTTTGGCTTCCTTCTTTTTCTGATGATTTTCTTGTGTTTCAGGAAGCTACCTCGGTTTTCATCATGTAGTTAATCTGCTCAATACTCTCATTTATCCTCTTGGCTGGCGAGAACCTTGTCCTTAATTTGTTAATAACAATGCCAGCAGCATTCTGGGTAATATTGTAGACTTCCAATTTTTCCATGGTAATGTTTGTGGGGCATTTAGCTTTAAACAATATCCATTCTCTTGATTTCAATATCACCACATACAATTTATGTGGCCAGAGGAACAAGCACACGTTTTCTGAAAGGCCAGAAAACACACTTGGGGTACCTCCTCTGTTTCACCCTGCACTCATCATTTTTCCAAGTTACTGAAAGACAGTGGTTCCAGCTGAAAGAGTGAAGTTTCTTAATAGGTATTTCAAAGTTCTAGCCTATTAGTTCAAAATCTAGATAACCTAGAGATCAATTTCTACTTTGTGCTTTCTTTCTTATTAGTCACGTATTTCCAAACCTCTGTATGTCTAAATTCTTTATTGTATAATGGATCCACCAATATTGAAGTTGATATTATTTCCCCTCAGAGAAAGTAGTGACTTGTGTCGGGTAGATAGGGTGAGAGTTTCTTCACCTCATCCAGTGAGTAATAAGCAGAACAGTATTTGAAGTTAGGATACAGCTTTCATTAGATGTGGTCAAGGTCTGACTTCAAATGCCTCAGGGCATGATTAATGCTATGTTTAGGGAAGCCTCATTTCTCTAATGAGAGATCTTATCTGCAGAGGAAGGAGAAAAAGGCAGAGGAATTCCAATCCCTCACTCCAGCTGAGGTTAGGGAGATGTGTAAAATGTGGCAAACTGCAAAATTTTGTAGAAAAGTAACATCTAAATAAAGTGGTAGCAGTACAAGTAGTGAGTCTGAAAACAATCCAATGTCATATTTCTACAAAATCCTCAAAAGGCAGCAAAAGCAATTGTCATTGGATAGGTTTCTTGTTAAAGTTGCACGAAAAGAAAAAGATTCCATTGATAGATCAATAGAAGAAAAAGATTCCCTCAATAGATAGCAGTGATTCCATTAGTGATAGGGAAAGCCATTCTACATAAGAACCCTCCTCTCTTTTTTCCTCACACCAGTGATGAAGGTTTTCAAAGGTAAGTCTACATTAACTTATTTTTCTTTATTATTTTGCATTATATTACAGTATTGTTATCTCTTTTATATGAAAATTTTGGGGTTGTGGAACAATTTATCTGAGTTTGCATTATTTCTTATTGGGAAATTTGCCTTCATATACAAGTGCTTTGGATTACAAGCATGTTACTGGAATGAATTATCCTCATAAACCAAGGTTTTACTCTTTATTTAGCCTTAGACAGGGACCGCAGATTCAGGGACCCAATACTGGAATTAACACTGGGAAATGTGAAGTAAATGGAAATAATTTAGATAAATATGAACCCACACTTTATATTTCTTATCAGGTATGCACTGCACTAATGACTGTCAATCACTGTTCTTTCCCTTGAAGTATCTATTTATTTCCAGGCACTACAACAACAGTTTATGTATCAAACTGACAGAATGTTTAGCTTCTCTGTACTCTGAAACTGACAACCAGCAACTATGACCCTGAAGTCCATGAGGATTAACTAAAGGGATATAGATAGTATGTAAAGACTTGTGGGGTTTATTATATGTGTCTTTGTGTACTTGAAGAACAGTCATGTGGAGGAAGATCACACTGAAATAGAATTGAGCCAATAAAAGGAAATTATAAGAAGGCAAATTTCAGTTAAGCATTAAAATTTGTCTAATAAAGCCTTTGAAATGGACAGGCTTACTTTAAAGGTGGTGAGGTCCCTGTTATTACATGTGATAAGCAGAGGTAGGAAACCTCTGAACGTGATTGTTGATGATGTTCTTAAGTGGCATCCTAACTTGTTGGAAACTATGTTAGTGTGATTACATGTAAACAACTTGTTCTTATAAAAGTTTATGATATGGCAGGAGTTGTTACAAGGTGGGCTTCTGAAATAAAATTTAAAGTTATAAGTACATCTTACAGCAAGAACAGATTCTAATTCCTTCAAAAGAAACAGACATTTCAGAACTCGTAGGCCCTTTCAAAAAACATCCTGTGACCAAAACTGTTGCAGTTTCAGCAGAACTGTAAAGGTTAATTTACCTTTCTGCTAGAAGGCAGCACTGAGTTTATAGCATATTCTGAAATTTCTTGGATGCACCTCCAACATTCTGAGATGACAGATTTATGGGTTATATTCAAATTCCTGCTGTTTGAGCACGTACCATTTTGTTTCTTCTTAAAGACAAGGATTTGTCTCCATGCAGATACTCTTAGACTTAAACTGAGCATCCTTAAACTTGCAGAATCAACCTAACATATTCAGAAAAACTAATGACCAAATAAACAATAGCCCAGGTTTCCTTCAGTAATTGATGGATAAACAGATCTCAGACACTTGAATTTATCTGTGTGTTTTTGTTACAGTGAGGAAAATTAAGAAATAGGATTTTAAATCCTATCTTTTTTCACTTCTTTGACATGAGTATATTTAGAAAAAAAACTGACAATGTGTAGTGCTACTTTTTATCTAAGCAAGACTATTTTAATAAAGCCTATCAGCTAATTTGCTTTATGTACATATATTTATGTTACATACACACAGAATTATATATATGCTCATATATAAAATATATAATATACATTATGATATATATGTGACTTATTTCTTAGGGAATAAATTATCAGAGTATGGCTGGAAACCATGTGAACTGGACACTGATAAATAATCTCAAGATGCAATGCTTGGAAATGGTACAGACTTCAGGAGAGAGAACTGTGACTGAGTACAATCAGACCTGATAAAAGATGCAAAGTACTAGCTCACATTTACCCAGAATATTTGCATTAATTTTATTATCCATTTTATGTTTAAATATACAAAATGTGTTTATAAGCAGAAAATTCAGAACATGTCTGTTTAGTGAGTATATTTAAGATTTTACTTCACAGGAAGAAAAGAAATGAGTCTTAGTGTGACCTAGTTTTATGGCTGAGTGAGTTCAAGAACAGTATAAGCCTTATGGGATAGGAAATCCATAGTCACATTAATATGGTTATTTTTTATGGGAAAACACTACAATTTGATGAGGATAGAGGAATCTGACAAAATGATTCTGAAATTAAGTTGAAATGGCCAAAAAGTAGCTAAGGGACTCTGAAGCAAGACAAGCTGGAAGGGATATATCAAGATTTATTATAAGGCTTCAGTCATTGAAAGTCTAGTATTGGCATAGGAATAAACAGAAAACAATGGGACCAAATAAATACCTCAGAAGGAGACCCTCACACATGGAAATTTAAATATGACAGCTTAGCACTGCACACCAGTAAAGAAATGATGAACTATTTTTAATAAAGAACAGGAAAAAATTAAATTGTAAAAAACATTAAAGAAACAATATAAGAAATAAACCTATAAAATAATCAATTTTAAAGACCTTTACAACTTTTTGAAAAAAGCATAGGAAAATATCTATGAACCTGGGAATAGAGACGAATTTGTTAAATAAGACAGTGCCTTCCAGAAAGATGATGAAAATGAAAGAAATGAAAAACTATAATTCACTAAAAGCTGTCATAAAGTAGAAAGACAAGTCAGAAGTTGCTTCAGTGCTACCTCAGAAAAGAGAAAGATATAGGGAAGTATGGGGTTACTTAAAGGAAAGGTGCTTGATTCTTTAAAAGACCTGGATGTAGAGCAAAAGGTAGACGACAAGAAAACCTTTTAAAGAACATAAACTAAATCATTAATTGCACATTTTCACTTTTTTGTTATGAAATTCTTCCAGAGTCATTTAACTTCATAGTATATTTTTGGTTAAATATGATATGTCTTAAACCTACCTATACCAAACGTCTAGATAACAAACTTTTAGTTACTATCTACATTATAAAGAAGCATCTTCATAAAATGTTCATAAATTGCTTCCTTCAAGCTTAAGACATTTCATCTATCAGTTCTCTCTTTCTTCAGTCACACAGCCTCTGCATCTGTCTGCTTCTGGTTTGCATCGCTTGTATTGATCTTGTTGGTTTTCTTATGCAGGTTTTCTGAAGAACATGGTTCCCATAGCTGGACTTTTCCTACCAGGCCGCATAACATAAGTGGCACATACTAACACTGAAGTAGTTAATAGTCTACCGTGGTTTTGTAAGATAAAATTATATTTTATATTCATATTGTATCATCATACAGTAACACACTCAGCTGGAAAAGATATTACAGATTATCTTACCCTTAATTTGATAATCTTTTATAATCATGTAATACAATTAGTTATAATTTGTAATATGCTTCCTCAATGGTTCATTTGATCTTTAGGGGTAGATCAAATTATTCTCATTTATAGATCCAAAATAAGTTTTAAAAAAAGGCTTCTGTGATAGTTCTGAGGTCATGGATCTACTTGAACTTGAACCTAGAAATTTGTATTCTCAAACCACTGGCTATCTCAGTGACACTCCCTCCACCAAACTTTGTCATTTTCATGATACTTTGGGGATGAATTTTTATTATCTATATATTAAACATTAATGGCAAAGGAAAGTCTGTTTTCATTATTCAATTTATTTTTATCAGATACATAGAAACTTGAAAATTATACATACTAAACATGTACCATGTTAATGCTTCTCTACATGTATGCACTGTTCAAATCAGGTTAAACCATCAGGTTAAATTCTATCCTCTCAAACATTTATCACTTCTCTGTGGTAAAAATATTCAAACTCTTTCCTTCTAGCTTTTTGAAATATACAGTCCACTACTGTCATCTATGGTCAAGCTACTGTGCAATAACAAACCAGAACTGCTTAGTCTTTGTAATCAACTAATCTTTCCCATCCCTGCCACTCCAATACTCTCCCCAGGCAAAGTCAATTTACTCGTGGTTTCTTTCAAACCCACTTTCAATGTACAGTTTTCATTTTTTATATGTATTCTTATAGCTTTTAGCAAGGAAACAATAGCAAAATCCTCACTTAAAATTGATCAACACTAATATACTTCCACCAATATTCCTAAGACAGGAAAACTTACCTACAAGGGCAGACTTGACAAAAACCGCCAGACTTTTTTTCTTTTTCTTTTGCTATTAGCTTCCTTACCTCCAAAAAGCTGGAAAGCTTTTCTGCAGCTTGGTAGGGGCCATTTTGCACAGCTGGATTTCTGAAAGCTTTGTTTTATTTTCAAATATTCTTTAGTGAAGAATGTTTTCGTGGCATTGTTCAGTTCTAGAATAAAGCAAAGGAAAATGGTTTATTATTTACAGTTTTAGGATTCAACCTTTTTCCTTTATTAGTAATATTTGCAGTAGGCGCATAGACATAACACAACTTAATGCCTTTTTAACCCTTTCCCCTTCCCCATCCACTTCCCTGCATCTCTAACTTCCATTTCCGCATTTTCATTCTGATTTCCAGTTCATGTTTATGACCTATGTTTACACTCCTTGTAGGTATTTGGTGCATGTACATGACACATTTTAAATCTTTTTACTTCCGCTTTCCTTCTCCTCTTGCCCTCATACTCAAGTCTCCTTGACCCCTTCTCATTTGTAAAAGATCTGTCTCCTGTTTCTTTTTATCTATCCTTTATTTTACTCTTTATTTGTACTTTGTCTTAATTGAGTAATAATATATGGTATTTAAGTTTGTGTGATTTATTTCACTTAACTATATCTTTCAGGTGTATCCATTTTTCTACAAATATCTTGAATTCATCCTACTTTATAGCTGAGTAGGATTATGTATAGACACCACACTTTCTTTACCTATTTGTCTGTTGATAGGCATACAGGTTGCTTCCAGGATTTATCAATTATGAATTGTTCTGCTATAAACATTGGTATATACATGTTGCAGTAATGTGATGTCTTTAGCTCTTTTGGAAAGATATCTAAATGGGTACTGCTGAGTCAAACAGGATTTCTAATTTTAGTTCTTTGAAAAATCTCCATATTGATTTCCATAATGGTGGTACTACTTTACATTCCCACCAACAATGTAGGAGGGTTTTCTCACTGCAGCCACACCATCATCTGTTATTATTTGATTTCTTGATGATTGCCATAGTTTCTGGTTTGAGATGGAATATCAGTGTTGTTTTAATTTGCATTTCTCTAATGTCCAGAGATGTTGAACATTTTTCATACTTATTGCCATTTGTACTTCTCAGAAGTATCTATTAATTTTACTTGCCCATTCCTTTGATTGGGTTTGTTTTTTTTTTTTTAAATCAAGAACAAAACCACATGATCATACAATAGACACAGAAGAAGCTTTTGACAAAATGCAACATGCTTCATGAGAAAAAACAAAGTAAGTATAGAAGGACCTCACCTGCAACTGATAAAACCTATTTATGACAAACCAATGACCAACATCACATTAAACTGGGAAAAACTGAAAGCTTTCCTTCTAAAATCAGGAATGAGACAAGGATGCCTACTGTCACCACTTGTATTCAACATAGCAATTAAAACATTACCCAGAATGATCAGGCAAGAGAAAGAAATAAAAGGGATGAGTATAGGGAAGAAAGAAGTCAAATTATCATTATCTGCAGATGACATGACATTGTACATAGAAGACCCAAAGAATGCCAACAAAAAATTCTGAGAATTAATAACCAATTTCATCAATGCACCAGGATACAAAAATTAACACACAAAACTTAATAGCATTCATTTATATCAATAGTGAATACAATGAGAAAGAAATTAAGAACACTTTATTCACAATAGCATTTGACATTGAGACTCACTGTTTACAGCAATGAAAACCATAAACTGTCTCAAAGCTATTTTCAGTCTTTCAGGGACAATGCTTACTCTGCAGTTTTGCAAGAAGGACAAGAAATTCATATTTTCAAGTGATTATAACACACTGTGACATTCATTTTATACCTATGCAAGGCACTCAGAAAGATAGACGTTTTGACTGAGAGAATTATGTTTATCTTGTGCTTACTGTTGTCCTTTTGTGGTTTTAGAGCACTGAAAAAAATCATTTCAGCAAATGTTTCCTTACTCAAAAATAATTGGTCTGTTCACTAGTAAACGGCTGGAAGACCAAAAGAAATTATCAAACTACTAAGCCCAATTTGATGACAACATTTCCAGAGCTCTTGCTACAATACAGAAAAATGCTACATATTTTATACAGTTATTCTTTTATTGGTGCAATTACACTTCAGAATTTTTGGAAAATATGGATAGGGTATATGAGTGGGTTCTCAAAAGGTGATCACTGCATCTATCATTGGCTTCACAGAACCCCTGATTTTCTATTCTTCCTGAGAAGAAATAGGACTTCATTCTCCTTTACAACTGTCATGCTCATTGGTGCTATTTAGTTTGAATTATTTTTCAGTGGTCAAAATAGCATGCGTCAATGGTTTAAAATATCAAGTGGTATAATAAGAGTTTAAAAGTGGCATGTGTCTGTAGTCTCAGCAACTCAGGAGGTGCAGGCAGATGGATTACTTGAGATCAAGGATTACAGGTTAGTCCAGGCAACACAGCAACACCTATCTCCCTTCACTCCTAGTTTGCAAAGACTATTTTTAAGTGTTTTCAGACTTTTATTCTTCTGGAGACTAATCTCTCTATGTGTAAATCAGTGTTTCAAAAATTGATTTGCAAACCTCCAGTAATATGTAAAATGAACTTGGGAAAATTAAATGAATATATTTATAATTTTCATGGCTACTTATTTATTTTAAAGTATATTGGAAGAAAGAAATAAGCTACAATATTGAATCAACAAATTTAGAAATATCGGGGCTGGGGATTTAGCTCAGCGGCAAAAAGCGCCTGCCTGGCAAGTGCAAGGTCGTGAGTTCGGTTCCCGGTACCGGAGAAAAACCAAAAAAAAAAAAAAAAAACAAATTTAGAAATATTTTAGCTAAGGAGGAGGCTAAAATAAGTACTTAATAAAAAAGTATCAATATAAAAGATATCAATATAAAAAATTCTTAAGTTAAAAAATTCACATAGTATGTAGATAGAATAAAATGTGTAAAGATAATATCAAAATGACAGAAATTTCAAAAATACAATTTCAAAAATGTTGTAAATATTGTGCTTATTTTGGTATTTTTCTTACAATAAAAATAATATTTATTTCCACATATGAAAGGTTGGGAATGACTAAAATACATGACATAACTTGCCTCCTAGTAAAGAATAAGTGTAGCTTTCAGGAGCTTTTGTCTATTAGTCATGCTTCTATCTCTTGTTCTTTCATTTCTCTATATTATCCTTGTGCCTTTTAAATTTTCTCTCATTAATTACTTCTTTTTAGGGCAGGGTACTGGTTTTGGTACTTTGAAATCCTCTGGCCATGGGGATGGGGCATGAGTCATTTAGCTTGTAACATTTTGGGTGTCGCTGGGCGACTTACCACTGCTCCCTGACCATGAATGTATCCGGTGGTTGTCTCTCACTCAGTCACTGGGGGAGTTTAACACTCAGAGCCCTGAGATGAAGCTAAGCCTTGCCTGCTCTGAGCCCTGAGTTTAACTGGCCCCTAAAATGGCATCTGATCCAGCACTCTCTCCAGGGGATTTGGCTGACTCTTGGACTGGAGTCACTCACCACCTGTTGTAGTTCCACTGTTCTGTTCCACTGGGGCACTTCTCCCTGAAGGCCTCTGTAACTGCTTTCAATATGTCTCTGTAGATTCAACCTTCCTTTCTCAGAAGCCAGGAGCCAGGAACCAGGGAGAAAGTACAGACTGCCTCTTCCTTTTTCTGCATTGTGGTCTGTCTCTTCAATTTCTCTGTAGGGTAGGCTCCAGTTTCTCCATCAGATTCTTCCTGAGTCTAGGGATCTACCTCCCTCCTTTTCTTCCCAAGTTGTTATGTTTTAGTGTCTGGGCTCCAAATCTCAGAGGTTTATTTGTTGCAGCTTATCACTCCACCACCTTCCCTGAGTCCTCTTACAGATATTTTCTTTTTAAAGTATAGATTTCAAGTGGTTGGAGTCCAAAGCTGAGTATCCAATGTACATTCCAGGGTCTAAGGAATCAGCTGAAAACACCAGATGGAGGTGCCTACTGGCCTGGGGTACCCGTATAGACCTAGGTGTGCCTGGGATTGATGTGGGAGATTCTCATGGGCCCAGACAGTGTGGGCATCAGGCAAAACAGACACACTTTAACTAGTGCTGCAAGCCAGGAGGAGAACTGGCCTAATGAGCCAGGCCAATTCTGTACCCAGGACTGTTGCTAGATGCAAGATAGAGACTCTAGTGCAGCCCAGGACTGGTGCTGGATGTCAGACAGAGTCTCCGGCGGGTCTATGTGTGGTGGCAAGGCAGTAGGCATTAGGCTGGTTCTTCACTTGATCACAACATGTCTGCTGGCAAATATCCACGTTAAGTAAGTTCTTATTCAAGCGCAAAGGGAAAAATGGCTTTTCCACTGCATGCCTTAAAAGACAAACTTTCTTCTCATCTTACTCTCTAGAACTCAACCACATACCCATTTGTGAAGCAATCACTGGAAAAAGGACAGTTTACCAGAGAGAAGAGGGGACCCAGAAACACCTGGTCTACGTTGGCATGGTAAAATATTCAGGGTTATGTTAGAAAGGAAGAATAAGGTTACAGATGCTAATGAGCAAGCACTAGTGTCCACTATACATTTGATTTTTTTGTCTATGAACTTCCAACAGTACATCCTGATATCTATTATTAAAAAGAAGACATTAGTGCCTCGACCGTTTCTTCTACCTTTCTTATTTCACTTCAACTTATAACAGTGTTAATTACTATATCAAGATAACAACTAGCGCTCTTAAGAAATTTAAGCAAGAGCACATAACTAGTGAATGTTATAGTTCAGGTTTAAAGTCATTATTTTTCTATAGACCACTGTATGGAATAAATCTGGGATCATTTTTATTGTATTTCTACCCACTAAGCTACTATAATAATGTTACAATAGACCTTTTTTTCATTGTACAAATATCTTTGGTTCTTAGAAAGAAAAGACAGTTTCCCACTTTAACCTTTGACAAGCCCTGGTTTGCATACAATTGGAACGGTGACACTAGGTAGTAGAGATGGTTAACTCATTCAATAAATAACTTTCAATGTTTAGAAAGTGAATTGTAGCAAAAGAATCTAAGATTGTAAAACGAAGTTTCCCCAAAACAGCAGAAGTCAGAAGAGGGAGAAAAAAAAAACCCTCATGTACAATATCAGGAATAAAACAATATAGGCATAAACCTAACAATAAATGTGTAGTGCAATTATGAAGGAAATTATGGAACTTTACTGAGAGACAATACACTATAACTAATCACTCAATATTATAAAAATATCCATTAAAATAGTAATTATCCTCAAATTAACTTAAGTTTAATTTATTTGTGAGTTATTAAAACAAAACTGCTAACAAAATTATAAATGAAGAAATAATATAGGACAAGATAGAAAGATGAATAAAAAGAACATTTGCCAAGAAATATACACATTTTAATAATTATTATTATTGCTTTTTAAAGGAAGACAATTTGGTTGGCATAGAAAGAACAGACTTTTAAATGTATGTTGTTGGGAAACAGGCCAAGGAATGGAGAAAAGTACTTTATTCTTAAGCTAACCATGTACCACAACAAATAGACTGGAGTTCAATGGGGGCAAATGTGGACAATATATAACATAAATATGAGGAAAGAGAATATACAATTCTACAGTAGGTGAGACCTTTTAATACTTTGCAATTAATGAGAAAATCACTATGGAAACCTTATAAAAAATAGAAGTTCTGGACATTTATAAAATATCCTACATAAAATTAAGGTACAAAAGCCAGCAAGGGAACATTGTTTTCCACATATGAGAAGAGTTGACACTAAATATAAAAACCTTCTCATGGTCAGGGACTTAAACAAGGAAAATTAGGATGGCCAACATTGTGGAGAAAACAAGCCCTCATATATCACTGCTTACAATAATTGACAAGTGCTATTTTGCAGTACATACAGGGTTGACCAAAAACAACAGTGTGTGTTGACTTTTAAAAAAAATGTACTCCAGTAAAAGGGGTATTGCCATCAACTCCCTTCAAAATAGATCCCATCCCTTTGAACATATTTACCCTATTGCTCTTGCCACTTTCTGAAAAAATTCTGGAAGGACCTTTTTGTATTGTTAGGAGGTATAACAAAAAATACAGTTAATGCTGATGCTAAGTGCTGTCCAACAGAATGGGAAAAAATTATAGCGCATTCTCATCCACTTTATTCACTGTTTTCTGGAACCACGTGACTTCTGGTTCTTCCCCAAATCAGAATGACCATGAAAGGGAAACATTTCAATTCATTCAGGACACCGAGGCAGCTGTGGCAGCACAACTACAGACATTCACAAAAAAAGGATTTCCGGAACAGCTTCAGAAAGAGGTGAGAACAGTGTGACAAATAGTCAAAGCAAGATGGAATATTTTGAGGGAAATTAATGGCAATATGACTTCTAATGTAGTTTTAAAAAATATTCACTGAAGTTTGTGATCACACCTTGTATATATCCTTAAAAATACATGGACTAACTACCATTCTACTTCTGGAAATTAATCCAAGGAAGTACTATGATTACAGTCAAATATTTATCCACATATATCAGTAAATAAATTTATGTTAACTAAATATCACATAAAAGTAGATTGGTTAAATAATACATGATATAATCGCAAGAACTTTAAGGTAAATGAAGTAAATTAAAGAGAAAATGTATAGTATCAGATTTTTTTGGTAACAATAAAAGTTTAACATGTATATAAAATGTTCTGGAAGGAAACTCATTAAATGTTTATTTAAATAATAGAAACATGGGTGATTTTAAACTTCTTATTCATTATATAATTTTAAAAGTTATTTTTATAAGAAAATTGTCTTATTTTAGCTAATAGCAATGTTACTTTTCCTAATTTATATTTGGATATTTCTTCAGCTTTTATCTAAGAATACAATGAGAAACACTGTCAGAAAACCTGATATTGCATTTGACCTGAGGATGTTTTTGAGGACACTGTACTGTATATTCCGTCTCTCAATATCCTTAAGGGAGAAATCACATAAAACATTCTGTTAAGAAGTGCCTGAAAATCCTGTGCTTATCTTGAGGAACTGGTATACTTCTTTCAATGGATCATGAAAATCATTTAATTGTATAGTTACTTTTATTTTGGCTTAGGTAGCATTGAACACAAATTTTATCTAATTGTAGTTATATGTAGGTCAACATAGTTTATGTATCTATCCACCTCACCTCACCTGGTCTTTATATTCCATTCCAATTTATAATTCCCTTGTCTTGCTATTTTACTTAACATATTTTGAAAATAATCTCAAATCCTTTTGAAGTAGGATATTAATAATTAAGTAGAATATTGCCATTATTGTATCAGTATATTGTGACAATATGTACCAAAATATATTCTCCATTGAAAGGACTATAAATATTTTCAGTATGATTTATTTTAGAAGTACCACTTTGAAAATAAAGAAAACTATAAAATTACTGTTTTGATAAATAAACCAGGAGAGACTTTAGTCAGTACTAAACTCAAAGGAAAAGAAATATCATAGTCCCTTGCAGTGTTACATGAGATTTTAGAAGACAGAGACACTATGTGTGCATACCACTAGTTGCTTCCAAGTATATGTAGCAATTCCTCACAATGAACGTATTTATTATGTATTGTAAACATATACAAATAAAACCAGGACTAAAATATTTAATTAGAAAAAAGTAAAAACCACTGTAGAAATACAACAACAAAACACCAAGACTTCAATAAATGTTTTCTTTTATAGCTGGTAAGACAACACTGAGAAGTGTCCCTGGTGTTCTTCTTTCATTCATCCTAAAGCACCTTGCTAGAGATCTGGTATTACAAAAAAATTCATTTTTTCCCCCTTAACATTTTATTGACAGGCCAATGAAGAGGAGTTTCCAGTTATTTTCTGCCCTTTCGTGGAAGTGCTTCATCTCCTGTCTCCACCCCTTACTTGTTCTTCCCCTCAAAGGAGTAACTGATAACCTGGTAAGACTGGGCCTGTTGTCCTGCCCACACTCCTCAACTGAGTAGAGTCACTGTATTTGGCACATTATTTTGTCTCTGGATCTGCTAAAGCTCAGTGAAGTGATTTGTTCCGAAGTCTTCAATGACTAGGCAGATCAGAGAAGGTACTTTTACTTTCTTTTGCTTGTTTTATTATTGAACGTGTAACGCAGAGGCTTGCAAGCTTTTATGCACATTGTTGCATAAGGAACCTACAGCTTATCCTTTACTTATCTGATTCTCCTATGCATGTGGGTCCTTGGATTTCTTTCAACAAAGAAAAATGCATCATTTATTCTTTTCAGTTTTACTATTAGTGAAGTGCATTGGCTTCCCTGTGTGTGGGGTAAGAATATACAGACAGAAAAATTTTCTCCTAATATTTAACACATAGTAGTGGACTCCATCATTTTACTATATTTCTCTATGTTTTATATTCCTTAGTTTTTATTATCATTAATATGCTCAAAATATTGGTTAAATTCCATTTTCACAAGAAAATTAAGTAAACAAATCCCTGCTTCAATGTTAATTTTTTTCTTATTAAAGAAGGAAGCCTTCAATAACATTAAAAAAGTTGAGAAGATTTGAAGTTTGGGTGAAAGGCTGAATATTACCCTCAGATATTTATGGATTTATTCCCTATGACTCCAGAAGAAATAAAAAAGGGGATATAGAATGAGAAGTAGCGGAAGGCAGACATGAGAAATAATCAACAATGTTGCTTCAAATGAAATTTCCTTGACAATGGGGATGTCCATGTAAAGACTGAACAAAAACTACCTTGGATGTTTCAAAAAGGATCTCCATGTAGAGTTATGGAAATAGAGATAAAGATTTACTCTCACCTCTGAATTTAACACAATTCTGAGTTGCGTTAGCACTGCTTTCTAAACTGGAGCATAACCAATTACACTTCATATGATTTTCAGTAATTTTTGCATAATCATTTGTAAAATACCTTTAGATCTAAAATACCTTTAGCTCTAATTCAAAGTGATATAATGAAATATTCAGAAAAACAAGACAATCATCTTAATGAAAAGGAAGTTACCTGTCTGGAAAAAGACTCTAGAAATAATTGTCCGACACAGTGGGCAGGGAGTATTTGCAGGATTGTCTTTGGCCAGGGTCCGTAAGCAGGGCTCACAGAAGATGTGGTGACAAGGGTAACACATGTAAGGGTTGAAATAAACATCCAGACACACTGCACATATGTAGCTATCCTTTTCCTCTGCATAGTCATTGTCATCATCTGTACTCATCTCATCATTCAAAGTCTGTAAAAAAGAAGAAAAAGTTTTTCTTAGTATAATATTGGTCTCCTTGAGAACTGTACATTTTGGAACAATGAAAATATTTGAGAAACATACGTTTCTGTGACATATTCAAAGTGATATATTTCTACTTTTCAATGTGAGAAGAAACTGAAAAAAATATATGAAAACCCAGAAGTTTCATTATTTTCTAGTATTTTTACATGTTAAATGGTAAAATATAGCCAAGTGCATTAAGTATTTATTTTAACCAGCACTTATTAAGTGTTATATGTACCAGTCCCAGGATTACTTAGTCTTCACTCATTCCAAACCTATAAGGCAAACAAGCTGATTGTCACAGGTTGCACAGTTAGAATGTGTATCTGTCCATAATGAACAAGTGACAGTAGCAGAATGTTCTACTGCCTCTTTATACTGTGCATGAGACATTTCCTTTTCTATGCTTTGTCCCCTGCTACATCTCAAAGTCAAGATCTGGCCAAAGCCAAGGAAATATCAAGAGGTAAACAGGGAAAGCAACTTGAGGATAATGATGAGATTAGCTACATAGCTAGGAAATATGAGCTCCTTCCTCCTCCCAAACAGAATGGTTAAGAAACTGGCAGCTCAGGTCAGTTACACAAGGTATAGGAGCAGACATTTTTTTCTTAACCTACAATTTTCACATTTGTGAAATTATAAGGATTATATGAGGCAATCCACTTAAAGCATTTGTCACAATGTCTGGCACAGAAAATATTTTATAAATGTTAACCACAGCCATCCTCCTTCCCCTCTTTTCCATCTCTTCTACCCCTTGCCGTAGGGTGTGTAGTTTTTAACCAAAGATGTGAGGAACATTTTCTTCAAACACAGAATAGGAGTCTACATGTTATATTTCTTTTTCTTTTAATTTCAACGAGATCAACTATTAATATTTGGGCCTTGGGTTTAAGAAATAGCTGTAAGTTGCATGAAATATAAAACTTATCTAAATGAGGCAAAGAACCTTGAGAATACAGAAAAGCTTTTTGCTATGATTTGAATGTTTGTCTCCTCCAAATTTCATGTTAAAACCTAAATCCTCAAGATGAGGCTTTTAAGAGATAAGTCATAAGGGCAGAACCCTTATGAATGGGAATTTTGACCTATATAAGGATAAAGAGAAAAGAATCCATCCCTTTTTATCTTATATTCTTCTGCCACATGAGGAGGCAATGTTTGTACCCTCCAAGGAAGTAATGCTCAAGATGCCATCCTGGAGCAGAGACTGGGCCCTATCAAGATACTGAGCTTGATGGGGCCTTGATTTTAGGCATTCAAGTCTCCCAAAATGTGAGAAATAAATTTCTTATAAATTACCTCTCACAAATTACTTGCTCTTATAATTGTAAAGTATTACTTGGTGCATTTGTGCTGCTGTAACATGACTAGATAAACTACTATTTGATTTATTGAGATGGTTTTGCTTTTCCCTCAGCCATCTTCTTTCTGCTACCCATGGGGAGTTTCTCTTTAATAAGGATATGCAAGGTATGATTAAGAACACAGTGCATGTTTAAATTCACAAAAGATTTTATTACAGTAAAAGACACATTATCATTAGCCTCCCTCAAAACACTCCCTCTCACTTCAAAGACAATAATCCTACCACTTCTGCCACTCTGTGAAGCAGTTTGGAAGTACTTTTTTGTGAATGTCTTCAGATTCACTGTTATGGACACCTTGATATCCTGACTGGATTCAAAATGTCCACCTTTTATGGACGTTTTGACTTTGGAAAAGAGACAGAATTACACAGGGCCAGATCCTGTGAATAAGGTGGAGGAGGACACACTGTAATATCTTTGCAGCCTAGCTTTCTAGGCTGCAAATACCTGTAAACAGTATTCACTGAATTTTTTATCACAACTCTTGAAGACACTGACAAGAAAGAGCCTCCAGAACTGCTTCAGAAAGTAGCAGGATCAGGGTTGGGGATTTAGCTCAGCGGCAAAAGCGCCTGCCTGGCAAGCGCAAGGTCGTGAGTTCGGTTCCCGGTACCGGAGAAAAACCAAAAAAAAAAAAAAAAGAAAGTGGTAGAGATTAACTGCAACATGCTTTTTACTGTAATAATTTTTTTAAATGTAAAAATTCACTGAATATCTTGATCATATCCCATAGTTGTATCTTTAGCTAATTTATTTCTTTTTTTTTTTTTGGTTTTTCTCCGGTACCGGGAACCGAACTCACGACCTTGCGCTTGCCAGGCAGGCGTTTTTGCCGCTGAGCTAAATCCCCAGCCCCTAGCTAATTTATTTCTAAGTGGACTGTATGATTTTTCTTATGCACATATAGACATTTTTACTTAATTTAATTATTTGTTGTTATTGGTTAGATGTTACTGGGTAGATATTTTTCCTTTTTTTTTTTTCAAACGTCCTCAGGTTTTTGAGGAAATAAAATTTTCAATTTTTTTAACTGTATTATTTTTAGTACATATTTGTCTTACATAATGATCACATTAATCATAAGGAATTTGTCTCTATACATAATATATCTTAACTTTTTTCTTTTCCCCCATTTTGCTCCTCACTTTTTAAAAGTCCTCTTCCCCTCCCCATTTACAAAAGCTTTGTTTCCATTTTTTCCTTTCATTCTCTTTTTTTCCCTTTTCCTCCTCTTCTCTTTCCCCTCCCTTCTCCCTTGGTTCCCTTCCCACTGGAACATTTTTTCCTAATTCCTGATATCTATCATCCATTTTGGTCCTTATTTATGCTTTCAGTTTCTCACATAACAGAAACAACATGCTACATAACATGAGTGATTTATTTCACTTAAAATATGGTATCAAGGTGCACCCATTCATCTAAAAATGTCTCAAATTTATCCTTCTTTCAGGAGTAGTAGTTTTCCATTCTATGTAAAAACCATGGCTTCTTTATCCATTCATTCACTAATGGGCATCTGGCTGTTTCTAAGATTTAGTTATTACAGATTGTGCTGCTTTAAAGATGAGAATGCATCTATCACTGTAGTATGATGCTTTTAACTTTTGGGGGAAGCTACCAAGGAGGGGAACAGCTGGGTCAAATGGAACTTCTAGTTTTAGTTTTCTGAGGAATCCCCATACTGATTGCCATGTTGGTTGTACCAATTTCCATTTCTACCACCAGGGCAGAAGGCTCCCCTTTTCCCCACAGCCTTGCCAGCAATTTTTATTCGTACATTTCTTGATAACAGCCCTTCTGGAACAGAACAGAAGATGCAGAAAGAACTCCAAGCACACTCAGCTACCTTATCTTTGACAAAGGGGCCAAACACCTTCACTGAAAGAAAGATAGCCTCTTTAACAAATGGCACTGGAAAAACTGGCTTTCTATGTGCTGAAGATTAAACCTAGATGCCTATCTCTCACCATGAACTAAAGTAAAACTGAAATGGATCAAAGATTTAAATATTAAAACAGAAGCAGTCTGCTGGAAGATAAAACAGGTAAAACTTTTAAAGACATAGGTATAGGCAAAGACTTCATAAAACTCTGATAACACAGGAAATATTAAAAAGAACCAGTAATTGGGATCTCATATTGAAAAGCTTTTGCATAGCAAAAGAAACTACCAACAGAGTGAAGAGACAATCCACAGAATGAGAAAACATTTTTGCCAGCTGTTCCTCAAAGGACTAATATTTAGAACATATAAAGAACTAAAAAAAAAAAAAAAATCAGATCCCCCAAATTTAAAGACCCAATCCAAAAACGGGCATCTTGAAATGAATACACACTTCTCAGATGAAGAAGTACAAACAAGAAATAAATAAATGAAAAACTGTTCAACATCACTGGCCATTTGAGAGCTGCAAATTAAAACAACACTGAAATTCAATCTTACTCCATAAAGTTCTTAATTTTGAAGTGGTTTATTTAATTATACTTTTCCTTCATAGTTATTGTTTTTTTGTTTTAATTTGAGAAGTCTTATCCTTTCCTAGAGTTTTAAAGATAGCATGATTTTGCATTTCATAACTTTTCATAATCCTATAAAATACTAGAAGTAAACTTTCATGTACAGTGTATTTTATAAACTTCATTTTTTCCTTTTTTGTAACGTTGGAAATTAAACTTGGCCTCATTAAGGCAAGTGCTTTAATAATTAGCTACAATTCCAGCCCCACATTCTTTTTAATGCAGTTATTAATTGTCAAGCCTATACTGTAAGCCTTCCCTTTCCTGTACTGCTGTATAGTACTACTTTATCATTAATTAAGAGGCCATATATGCATGAGTCTGCTTTGGGGATTTTGTCCTGTTTCATTAGTTTATTGTCTTTCATATACCATAATCATATTCTCTTGAGCTCTGTAGTGAGCCTCAGCATTTAGTAGAGAAAGTCCTTTCATCTTGTTGTTACTTTTCAAATATGTCCTGGCCATTCCTGTCCTTTCTCATGACTACATAAAATTTAGAATTACCTTGTCACTTTTATTAAAAAAATTGACATTTTCATTGGATTTATATTGAGCCTACTGATAAATTTAGGAAGAGTAATCTATATAATACAAAGTTTTAGAACGCCCAAGACTAGTTTTTTCCTCCTTTATTAAAAAATAAATAAAGATAACTTGGTAACATTTTACCTCTATTCGAGTCAATACTTTTTTCCAATTTTACTAATTATTTTCTCAACTAGCCTGTTCTTATTAGTATAGACGACATAAATATTCTAGTATCTTTCACACCAAAATAAATATATTTTAAAAAAAAACTGTTCAGTTCATGCAATTTTCTTCCACTCTGTTTCACAGCAAAGCTTTCTGCTTCTTTGCTTCCTACCCATTCTTCAACCCACTCTATGTCGTTTCTTGGCCTTTTGGCTAAGATCAAATGCAACCCACTCTAACCTTTCTGTTCTTAATTTTCTGCCCACACTGCTCTTACCCACATCACTAACAACCTCTGGCATACCAAGCCCAGGAGACTTTCCTGATGTATACCCCTCAGTCTCTCGGCAGTATTTTTTACTAGACCAAGGCTTCTTTCTTTCCACCTTCTTAATGGATTCTTTTTATATTTTAAGTAAGGTCAGACTCCTTACAATGGTCATCTACATGATTCGGATCCAGCTTACTCTTTTTATCTCCCATGTTGAGCTACTCATTTACTGTTCATCTCAACAAACATATCACTCTCTTTCTTTTTCTTGAGATATGATGCTTTTATTCTAAAAGTTCTTACTTGGTGTGATCCATAACATCACAAAATACAAAAGACCATAACAACACAAAACAAAAGAAACCTCTTACTCCATGAGGTAATTATAAAATGAATCAAAAACTTTCATTTTTATAGGGCACATTTATTCATTTCATCAAGTTGAGATTACTTTCTACCTTCAGAATTTGGGCTCTGTCATATGACTTACTTTGGTCAATGAGTTGCTAACATAATACAAGTAGAGACTTAAAAATGCTCAAGTATTGGAGATACTCTTGCCATGCAGTTTTTGGTAATCCTGAGTCCACTACTATGTGAACAATGATAGGCTGCCATGCTGAATAAGTGACACCCGGTCTGCTTATCATCATTGCTAGGCTGACAACAAGCCATCCACACCAAACAAGTGAATGAAGTTAGTGGATGTCAGCTGCAGGTGAACAAGTGTCAGCTGCAGGTGAACAAGTGAGCCCTGAAAATACATGTGGAGAAGATACAAATCATTACAGCTGAGCCTGGTTTAAACCTCCAAAAATCTGAGTAAATGTTTTTTTTGAAGTAACTAAATTTAAATAATTATTACACAAGAAAAGTTCATCAACATAGCTTTTTGTATATAGATAGCTTTACTTCATTCTTAAAAGCTTACATATCAAGTTTCCAAAGAGGATGTCACTGGCTATTCTATGCAAATTAGTTCTCCAGGTTGTCTGTCACTGCTACTTGTTTCCTTCATAGTTCTTGTCATTGTTATATTTTCCTATTTTTTTTTTTCCTCTCCCAGTAGAATTTTAAACTGCGTGTGGTGGCACATGCCTGTAATCCCAGCACAATGGTGAGGCATGAGTATTTCACAGAGTTCAAGGCCAGCCTGGGCTACATTAGTGAGCTCTGTATCAAAAACAAAAACAAACAAAATACTAAAAGCAGTAGAATATTAAGATATATACAGTAATGAGAAGTATCTCATGTACATGTACATATTCATATTAAATTTGGTAAATTAATTGAGAAGTTGTTCTAAAACTGATGTTACACTCAGTAGGCCCTGATTATGGATACTGATTATGGGATAAACACTACCCTCAATTCTAAATATCCAAGTGTCTTATATAGAGTATGTTCTCAACAAATTACGTAGAAATGTGTGACTGTAATATGTACTGTCTTTTCTAATTGGGCCTCTTTTTACACAGAAACACTTCCAGGAAGGACCACTTCACTGCAATATCTTTGTGTGAGTTTATTAAGTCATTTCCTCTGGCACAAAATAAAGAGACAGAATATTTGTGAGAGAGAAATTCTTAATGAGTAAAAAGGATGCTTTAGGAAAATGATTCTCAAAGTGTGATCCACAGAAGCCTGAGAGCAACAAGACCCTTTAAGGGGATCCAGAAGGACAAAATTGTTCTCATTATAATACTAAACTGTTATTTTTCCATTGCACTGTACTGATAACTGTTCTGATGGTACAAAACTAATAGTGAGTTAAACTGCTAGTGCCTTAGCAGGAATAAAAGCACTGGGCCTAATAAGTGATTTATTGTATTCTTCACCATCATGTACTTGCAGGGGAAAACAGTCAGGTGTTTTGTTTTGTTTTGTTGTTTTCTTTTGTTTGCAGGGAAATAAAAACTTAGTTTCCATTAGGAACACCCTTGATGAATCTGGAATATTAAGCCCTCACCCTTGAATATACATTTTAAAATATTTAATGTGACAGAAATGGGATGCACATAAAAAGCATTTCTGCTACATATCAAAGCAGAATGGTTATTCTATAAAAAAGCACATGTTATTGAACTGTGAGCTGCACTAGCTGCTTTTCTCATGGAACACTGTTTTACTGAAAAGAATAATTGTCAAACATTATTCAGACTCAGTTATTTGGCAGACATTTTCACAAAAAAGAACAAAGTAAATCTGTCATTTGAAGGGGAAACAACACACAGTACTGTTGCCAATCAAAATGATAAAAGTGGAGCTTTCAAGCAAAAGTCAGAATTTTAGAAAATTTTTATTTGCTTTTAGCTTCCCAATGCTTAAAGAATTTTATGGAGACTGCTAGTGATATTAACAATTTTTTTGATATTGCATAATGAAGTGCTTGAACATTCAGAAGAGCTGTATACCTCAGTAAACTAGTATATTTCACTCTCCAATACATCATGCAATGAAAATCATTCAGGGGCAAATGAAGCACTCAAAGCACAAAGACAAACAAATGGACTTTATAATAAAGTATTTAAAGTTAGTATTAGGTGTTAGATTCTACATTGAAACTACTCTTTAAGTATCTAGCATTTGTCAATTTTCTGTTCTATAAAGACACCCCAAATCAATGTGAAAAGCTCTTATATTATTCTTTTCCCTTTTCTGAGAATATCTGACTGCATTTTCTTCAAATACTTTAAATAATATTGTAAATATGTGTCAACAAATTACATAAGCAGATCTGAGAATACATATGACTTCTATTAAGTTAAATGTTAATGAAGTTTACAAAAAAGTGTCATTTTCTTAATATTTATTTTTCATAAAATGTTATACTATATGCAATGGTTTATTATCATTATATGAATTAATAAATCAATTTAGTTTTAATTTCTAGTTTGGTAAATATTTATAATCCATATATATAAACATTCTCTAGGGGTTTCACAAATGTTAAGAGAACATGCGATCAGAAAGTGTGAGAATTCAGAGAAAACAAAGGTAATTTGAGCCCTACACATGTATTAGGTAGCCTGCCAAAGTATATAATGAATGGAAATATTAATAATCTCATCAACTATAATACTAAATAAGACACTTTATAAGAAAAATTTAGTATAGGTCTAATTTATGATAAATTCTCATTTAGATGGGACACAAAGAAAAAAAGCTCAAAAAGGAAAACAAAAAGTTGACACATTGTTTTAGAGAGAAGAATAGTAATGAGACGATATGTAGCATTTACCTCAGAAACCCATATCTACATACACCACAGTAACAATTTGGAGATTAATCCATTTTATTGTTCTTTTAGATAATACATAACTTCATTTAAAATAGGAAGTACCACTGTAAGACCCAGAGGTGGATTCAGAAGCATCTTGAAGAATTAAATTCCCTTCTATGCATTTTTAGTTTCATATTTTACATTCTAATTGAAAATTGGTAACATATACGGGACTGCTTAATACAAATATCCAATTAATAAAAACATTTCATTAATGTCATTTATGATAGATTGGAAATTATGATCTGGATTTGTTTTTACAACAATCACTTTGCAAGACAAAAATATAGTTTTAGTTTAAAGTTAGTTTAGGGATATTTGTTAAAAGTATCTACTTGTCCTAGACTCAGTGTTCGGCTTATGGTTAAAGAAGAAAATAAAATGTTATCCTAAGGTCGAGTGTGTCTTAGCAGCTAATAACTACAAAAGAAATGGATCAAATCCCTGCAACTTTTAGTAAAGAAAAAACAGAATTGCTGGGGCTTCAAATGAACTCTGACGCTATGTAACCCAAAAGTTTGAGAAGTTTCTCAATACTTAATTCTATAAACTATCTTTCCCCAGTCACCAACAACTGATCCTGGTACTTGTAGGTTAAGATAATCCTCAAAATATCAAGGCTATCAGAATTTAATTTTATTCAGACTATTTATTCTTTATGCAGCTTGATTAATCCCCAGGGACCCTCTCTATGAACTACTGAACCAGCAACCTACTGGGATAGACTGTATATATAAAACTGAAAATTCTAAGAGCATATGATGTCATTTTTATTTTAAATTCCATCAAAATTAAATTTATCTCATTTAGAGCAGGGGAAATGCAATACTACACAGAATTTCCGTAAATTGTTCTGGTTTGCTTATTACCAAAAATAATTAATTAGAATAGAAATCATTCTCCAGTAAAATTGAAAGAATATATTGCTGCTGATTTTGGCTTTGTTTAGAGAACGTATGTGCTTTTAATGAAAAAAATATGACTTTCATTTACTGTATGGTCTACCACTGATTCCTGGTTGTAGAAATAAAATTTTTTGATATGTTATATTGACTGTCATTATTTGAAAATATCTTCCCTTTTACTTTCAAAACCAAGGATGTGATAATAGTTACCAATCAAATTCTATGCATATTACATGAATTATTAAAGCCTTATAAAATAAGCAATGGAACATCAATAATGTGCATATTTTTATAAAAATATTTAAATGAAATAATTAAATACATGACAATATTCCCTAGCCTGTCTGAAATTAATCAAAGGCTGAGTATTTTTGTGTAATACATACATCTTCTAAAACACTGGTAATTCTGGAAAGTTTTCATTTCATTGAGGAAAGAGGATAGGAAGTCCACGTTATTTGTAGATTCAAAAAAGAAAATGTCAAAACGTTATATTCTTTTTGATTTTATAGCTGAGATACAACCATATTATTAAAAAGTACTAGCTCACACAACCTTAAAGACTAAAAATTGTAGCAGTGTATGGGAGAAGTTTTTCTTAATTTTGCTTTTGCTTTGTGTGTGGTGGCCTTTCATGTTTACCTTTTTCTCTGAATATGTCAATGTGCACCTTCTCCTACACCTGCTTTTGAAACACAAGTTGTTACTTTGAAGTGTGAAATTCAGTGGAGTTTAGTATATTTAGAAAGTTGTACAACCACTGCCACCCTTAATTCCACAATACTTTCATCACTCCTAAAAGAAACTCCATTACTAGCACTCACTCCTCATTTTCCATTTCCTCCAGCTCCTGGCAACCACTACTCTACTTTCCATCTCAATGGGTTTGCTTGTTCTAAACATTTTATATAAATAGAATCACTGATATATGGCCTTTTTGTTCCTGGCTTCTTTAACATATTTTAAGGGTTCTTTCCTGTTATACTAGGTATTAGTACTCTGTTCCTTTCTCAAGTACTGTGGATTGAACCCACAGTCATGGCTCTGAACTTCATTCCCAGATCTTTGAATTAATTTATTTTTTCTTTTGATATAAGGGTCTCACTAAATCACTGAAGCTGGGCTCCAACTTGTTATTCTCTTGCCTCAGCCCCCTAAAGTGCTGTGATTACAGGTGTGAGCCACCTGTTCAACACTTCCTTTCCATGGCTCAAAAATATTCTATTTTATGAATAACCACTTTTTTATTGTTATTGACTTTTTCATAGATGGTAATCCCCATGCTTATCTGTAAGGTATATCTTCTAAGATCTTCAGTGGAGGCCTGAAACTGCAGATAGTATTAAACCCTATATGGTAAAACCTTGGATTGCAAGTTACTTCTTCAGCAAGTGTTCCCTCAGATGAGCAAACTTTTCTAAGAAGTTTTAAGTTGATAAATGAGTGATGCCTTGAAATATGCAGAAGTACCTGAAGCTGAACATCACATGGTCACAACTGAGTGAATGGTTCTTTGTTCTAGTCTGCTGAGTAGGAGGAGAAAAAGGAGGAATCTCTCACTTCAAATGAGATTAAGATTTGTAAAATGTGGGAAACATGCAAATTTTTGTACAAAAGCACAATCTGAATGAGACTGGAGCAATGCAATCTATATATCTGTTTAATAACAATGTAATGTCATATTTCTGCAAAATCCTCAAAATGGGGCAAAAGCAATCACCATTGGTAGGTTCCTCGTTAAAGCTGAACAAAAAGAAAAAAAATTCTATTGAGCCAATGGACAGCACTGATTTTGTGCTAATGAATGTCATCCTACACAATAACCCTCCTCTCTATTGACATCTTCACATCAGTCATGAAGGTTTTCAGAGGTAAGTACAGGTTAATTTATTTTTCTTTATATTTTGTAAAGTATTTTCTTTATTATTTTGTATTATACTACAATTTTATAATCACTTTTATATGAATGTTTTTGGGTTGCAGAATGAATCATCTAAGTTTGTATTACTTCTTATGGGGAAATTCACTTTGATACACAAGTGCTTTGGATTACAAGCATGTTTCTGGAACAAATTCTGCTTGCAAACCAATGTTATACCTTGTAATGTTTTGTGCTATACAAATATACATACAGGGCTGGGGATTTAGCTCAGCGACAAAGCGCCTGCCTGGCAAGCGCAAGGTCGTGAGTTCGGTTCCTGGTACCGGAGAAAAACCAAAAAAAAAAAAAAAAAAAAAAAAAAAAAAAAATATATATACATACAGTAAACTTTCCCTTACATATCAGGCAAGGCAAGAGATTAACAATAATAAAATATAATGATTATAATGATATACCATAGTGAAATTGTCAGCTTCAATACTCTTCTGCTTTGATGTCTTGATTAAGTAAAATACTGGTTACTTGAACACAGGTATTGTGATATGTAATGATCAGTATGATAACTGAGACAGCTGATAAGTGAATCATGAGTGGGTAGTGTATACAGTGTGGAAAACACTGGACAAACGGGATGATGCATGTCCCAGGTGGGCTGGAGTGAGACAGTACAATGTTTCAAGACCCTGTTCAGTACAATTTAAAAGTTATGAATTTTTAGTAGAACTTTCCATTTAATATTTTTGGATCACAGTTGACTAGGGTAATCAAAAGCACAAAAAGCAAAACCATGAATAAACGGGGACTATTGTGTATATCCCCATCAATGTCTCTTTAGTGAGGATGTTCTCAAAGATCCGTTGCCTCCAGTATCTACTACAATTATGCTGATGCCACATCATTATGTTTAATTTGACTTCTCTTCTAAACTCCAAGCCTAGATTTATAGTTGCCTCTTAGAAATCACCATTCTTGAAATTCAACTTTAATATATTCTAAACTGAATTTGCTTCTCTGCCAAATTTAACACATTCTTGTCCCATAACCAATTATCTCTATTTTCATATTTATGTTTATTGTTCATTGCTATTTTCTAATTTAGGGTTTCATCTTTATATTCAGTCAACATATATTTACTGAATACCTACTAAGTATCAGGAACTGCTGCAGGCCCTGAGAAAAAGCACAAAGCTTTTGGTCTAGTGGAAAGGAATAAAAGAGTGTAAAGAAAGGTTATAAAACAGCAGAACTTAAATTAGTTTGGATTTATATGAGGAAGTGGCATGCCAGTGGTGACCTTATAAGTACTTTGTTACAAGTACTGTAACAGAAAATACAACTTAAAGTGGCAGATTTGCCTGGGATAATTGGAAATCAAAATCAAAATGGAATTTGATACATGTTATTGAAAAA
The DNA here is from genome assembly GCF_000276665.1 of Chinchilla lanigera. Classification (NCBI taxonomy): domain Eukaryota; kingdom Metazoa; phylum Chordata; class Mammalia; order Rodentia; family Chinchillidae; genus Chinchilla; species Chinchilla lanigera. The sequence goes on from NW_004955446.1 coordinate 4,582,308, forward strand.
TCCAGAAATATATTCAGCTTGTGAAAGTTAAGCTTAATAGTCAATATGATTGGCTTGAGAACCACCTAGGGGATTATTAAAGCATACTCTGGAGTATATCTGTGTGAGTCATGGAGGGATGACTTTGGTCATCGCAGGCTAAAGGGTACAAAAGTGTAAATTTTTCCTTTGATAAGAGAGACTGTGAGCCATAAGCTGGAGAAAGGCCACCTTAGTAAATGTTTCTCTAGGATTCATTTCACCATGCTCAGGTATCCAGGCAGTCAGAGGCCATGACAGCTATGGTCCAAAGAGGCCATGGAATCATCCATGCTGCTCCCATAGACAACAAATCTTGGCATCATCTTGTGGTGCTCGTTGTTCATGCATGCAGAATGCAAGAGTTGTGGAATCCTGGAGATTTCCAACCAGATATCAAAGGAAAGCCTAGCAGACCAGACAATGAGCACCTGAAAAGTGGATGTGTAAAGCTGTGGGAATGAAGCTGAAGGTGTAAGGAAGTAAGAGATGCCAGGAACATAGAGCATCTGTTGAGGGAAACTGCATGCAACAAGCACAACCAGCCCAGAGGGAGGTTAATGCAGGCTGCAACTGGCAAGGCCATAAGGGAATGGCCACCCAGCGCCCTCGGAACTCACATCTTACCATCATGGGCTCTGAATGCTAAAAAAGAGCTACAGGACTTAATCTGTGTTCTGTTGGGTTTTGGATTGCTTTCATCCTATTCTTTCGTATACTTCTATTCCTTCCTTTTGGAAGGGACTATTTACCCTACATCATTGTATATTGAGATTACGTAACTAGCTTTTTAAATTTTCAGGGATTTACAGCTAAGAGTTTGCCTTAAGACTTAAGCCTTTTCAATAACTCTCGAACTGTTAAGACTTTGGGAAGGATATTACTACATTTTTAGTTGTATATAGGATAGTTCTATCATGTTAGATGAAATTATGGTCTTTTTTTTATTTGTAGATTAAGCACAGTTTGAGGAGATATATTAAGGAGTCAAACTGATGAGCGGTGAAATGTGAGAGTGCAGACTATCAAATTGACTGGGTTGAGAGCTGCCTAGGGGATTAGTTAAAGACACTTTGGGGTTTGTCTAGATGGGTCATGGAGGCATGATTTCGGGTACTACACCTGATACGGGGTCCCATCCTCTCTGGTGGTGTTCCTCTGCTCTGTTTCTGGCAACCATGAGGTGAGCAGCACTCTTTTGCCAAGCCCAAGATATTACTGCTTTGGAGCCCGCCCACCGTGGGCTGGACTTTCTGAAACCGTGAGCCAAATAAATTTCTCTTTGATTGTAGGTATCAGGTATTTTTCCCCAGTAACAGGAAAGCTGATCAATACATAGCTTGAAACAAAAATTGACTTAGTAATATAAATGATATTTTTAAAAGCCTGAGTTTTCCTGACTCTGCTACCTGAGATGACAGTTTTAGCCTAAGGTGCAGCAGTTTTGTTCTGTTTTGTATCCTGAAATGGCTCCAAAAGCTGCAAGTGTCACATACCTGGACCACTGTAAAAGCCAAAGGAAATTCATATTCCCCTTCACCTGGCACTTTCTCTCACTATCTCTTTGTAGCCTGGCTTATCAATCTTATTCATTTTTTCCAAAAAACCAGCTTTGGATTTTGTTGATTTTCTCTATTGAATTTCTGTTTTCAATTTTATTGATTTTTGTTCTATTTTTATTATTTCTTTTCTTCCACTTTGGTTTTTCTTTCACAAAATTTCTTCTTTGACCAAGTATGTTTTGAATCTCAAGTACTTTGAGATTATCTAGTATCTTTTTTGTTTTTGTTTTTTTTTCCAGTACCGGGAATCAAACTCACGATCTCGTGCTTGCCAGGCAGGCCCTGTGTCGCTAAGCTAAATCCCCAGCCCCTCTAGTATCTTTCTATTACTGATTTCTATTTTAATTCCATTCTAATATCAGAGTAGACACTGTATAATTTTTAGTTTTGTAAATTTGTTATTGTGTGTTTTATGGCTCAGAAAGTGGTCTTAGTGAACGCTCCATATGAATTTGAGAACAATGTTAACAATGTGTGATCTTCTGTTGGATAAAGGTGTCTATAGATATCAATCCTATCCACTTGATTGTTGGTGTTGAGTTCAACTAAGAACTTACTGATTTTTTTACCTGTTGATCAATTTCTGATAGAAGAGTGCTAAAAAATTCAACTAAAATAGTGGATTCATTTATTTCTTCTTACAGTTCTCTCAGGCTTTGTCTTATATATTTATTCTTTAATAAAAAGCCTCTTTATATTCTAATTTTGAGTTAATTTAATGAAGGAATAAAGAAAAATCCACTTTTATATTATTAATCTGGGCTAAGTGGAGACTGAAAGCAGAAAGCAGTCTTGGGTGACAGGGCGTAGTATGGAATTACATGGCAGGAAACACCCCTATCCTTCCACAAAACCTAATGTACATTGCCCAGAAATCATCAGAATACTATGGTGAACCCATTTTATAGGCATGAAAACCCAGGTCGATTTATTGGTATATAAAAGGAAATGATGAAGACAGATTCTTTGAGGACACAGAGATAGTAAAATAAAAAGTTATAAAGAAGGAGATTTTATATATTTATAAAAATTTGATACATACAGTTCTCATTATTTGTGACAGTTATAATGTCCTTGTGAGTATCGAATTGGCAAATGCTGAACCAATGTTCCAAGAAGTGCAGGATTAAGTTTCTGAAGGCTCTGGATATAACACTGTCATCAACCAATCAATATGTAAACTACTTTAATGAGTCTCTGTTTGAATAGACATTATATAAATGCAAAAATATGACACTAGACCACAGGAAATACATATTAGGTGATTCTAGTGTTTTGCTGTCCTGCCTGTGTCAACAAACAACTAGGAAAGCACTGTCTGTGTTGATTCTGGGCTTACAAATAAATTTAAGTGAATCATAAAATTTACAAACATGGAATCTATGCATAATGAAGGCTGACTGAATCAATTATTCAATGCTCTCAGTAAGTTGGTTTCTTTGCTTCCAACCTCATCTTTCATTGTTTCTAAGCATAATCTCCACAAACAAAATAACCTCAGCTTCCTTTTGTAACAGGGGCCTAGAAATTGGCCCTGCAGATGCCCAGTAATTAAAAGGTGAATAAAGCTTAGCATCTCTGCTTCATTTTATAGGAATCCTTTATTATCTTAAAACTCTGGGCAGACCTCAGCTCAGCTGTGTATGTAGGCATGTTAATCACTTAAGAAGTATGTGCATTACAAAGTGGATTAGCCTTAAATTTACCTTTCCTATCTTATTCCCCTTCAAGACTAAGGACACCAAGATATGAGTAAGTAAAGTAATTTTCATGATTTTTAGGGATACCCGATAGCTTGCTTTTACAGTGGTTTAGTTCTGGAACCCTGGGAGTGATGCCTAAAAGTCTGGAGTCATTACTAAACCTACAACCATCTCAGATTCCAGAAAAAGCAATGACTTGCAAACCACTCCCTGATAAGGTCACCCCTGAAAGTGGGAACAGTTACCTGTATGGGAACTAGGGCTGCTCCTCAAATTGGGAGTCATCATCACATGATGAAAACTGAATTGGCCCCTCAAGTGATGACAGCTCTCCCAGGACATCATGGAATCAGTCTTGCAATATGGATCAACCAGACTATGACTTGACCAGGATTACCTACAGCTGTCAGCTATGCAAACCCCCTAACTATGCAAATCCCTAGCCTGGGCTTTTGTTCCCTTTTTCTATCAGCCCTTTAAAGACAGATTTTGAATCTCTCTGTGCTTCCCACCACAGCCATCTGGCACCTGCAGTGCCTGAAGAGAGCCCTATCTCCTTCAGGGGACACATGTCTCGTTGTAGAAGTAGCCATACCAGTGGTGTGCTGTGAACACACCACTGCAGCTGCTGTCTATATCTCACTTGCCTGGAGTGCTGGAGCACCCCTTCCTCTCAGTGTGGCTTTCCAAGAGAATGGGTCTCTCTGACTCTACCATAGTATGCATTGTGCCCAAAACTGTTCTTTCATTAACAAATACACAGAAGGCATTTGCTAAAATCCAACATCTCTATGTTAAAATACCTGAATAAATTAGGCAAACAAGGGTCATACCTCAGTATAATTAAGACTATATATAACAAACTCACAGTCAACATGGTACTGAGTAGGGAAAAGCTGAAAGGATTCCCTTTAAGATAAAAAACAAGACAAAGGTGTCCACTTTTACAACTCATATTCAATGTAGCACTACAAAGTCAAATTAACTCTGATTGTAATTTTATTTGTGTTTTTACTACTGAATTGATTTCCTTATATATTCTGAAGATTAACCTCTTGTCAGAAATGTAGTTTACAAATACCTTCTCACTTTCTGTAGTTTTTTGTTGCTATGTTGATAGTTTATTTGCCCAGTAGTAATGGTTTACCAGTTCTCCAAATAGTCCTTAATTTACTCAAATTGACACCTAAAACTAACTGTCCCATACCCTATGTACCTGATTGCTCATTACTTTCAAGTATTAATATGCTGTACTTAAGAAAATAGTGCTCAATATAAGTAAGCTACTGCTTTACCTTCAGACATTGCCAGACACTGACAATTCAGAAATCTACATAGCAGGTTACTAAAGGTATTTGTGTTTACTTTTTTTTTTTTTTGAGGCAGGGTCTCACTATGCAGTTCAGGCTGGCCTTGAGCTCACTTTGTAGCCCAGGCTGGTCTTGAACTTGCAACAATCCTCCTGCCTCAGCCTCCGGAGTGCTGGGATTACAGGCATGCGCTACCACACCTGGTCTTACTTGTTTCTTAAAAAGCAGTCTTTCTAGTAAAGGTGCTTTACATGCATTCTAAAATAACATCCATTGATGAGTGAGAAAAATTAGAATTCTAGAGTATATTATTTCTCTTAGCTCATCCTCGGTAAACAAAAGCAACAAACAAATTTAAATATAACAAATTAAATGTGTTCAGTATGTTATTTATACATGTATGATTGTAAGTCTGTGATAGTCATTCAGTCATGACAGTCATAATGATCCTTACTCTCAAAGGAACTGACCTACACAAATCAAAATTTCAGATTTGGGTTTCGATACTGAATCTTGCATTGATCTTACTCTTAATAGTTTTATACTTAATTGTGAAAATTAACCAATAGCTAAAGAGAAAGGTGATGTAATGTTCAGCCATAGACATATAGCTTAATGTTCAACATTGAATATGGTGACTTTTTAATTCATTGTAAGTTAGAACTGCTTTAAAATAAATCCTAGGTGGTCGTATATTCATTGTATACCACTACAACAAAAACCACACATAGATGTTTGCTCAAATTAAATGTTTCTTGATGCTTTAATTAGATTTGACCAGGCTGCTGGATTCTTATGTCAGGGGAAAAAGAACCATGGGAGAACAAAGTAACTGAGCTTATACCTCATGTTTAGAAATGGCACATATCACTTCCACTCACACTGCAGCCAAAACAAGGCATATGGGCAACCTTGAGGCTATTGGGCTGGCAAAATATGATTCTTTTTTAGGAAGTGGGAATAAATAGGTGGAATGATAATAAATAATAGTACAACAATAATAAATAATAGTACAACTTAGCACAAATAATATATATGCTAACCACTAATCTCTTGATTGAAAATACTAATTTCTCCCTGTTACACATGCGAAATATTTACTACTCCCTAAGGTAGACAGTCATAAGTACCATCACAGACCTAAAGTACAGGATTTAATGATAGCTTTATATCAAGTCCTTAGCCTTCTTTATCCAATAAGTTCCAAACTAAATAAATAAATTATCTGCTTTATGCATACCTACTGTACACTGACGGAGAAGAGACAAAATAATCATAATAACTCTAATTTGAAAGGGAAAAATAAGAAGTACACAAAAGTCACTGGTTGAAATAATTTTTTAGAAATTTATTAGCACATATTAACTGTTCATACTTCTCTGGTCCAGAGTGATATTTCTGAGCATGCATAGACTGTGAACTGATCTAATAAAACCACCCTTTTCTCACTTTCACCCCCCCACACACACATTTCTCAGTCTCTAAGAATCATTATTTTACCTTTACGTTGACTCTTAAGCTTTTACATAAGCAAAAGAACATATGGTACTTATTATCTGGCTTATTTCACTTAACATAATATCTTCACTTAACAAAGATCCATTTTACTGCAAAGGGGAGGATTTCATTCTTCTTTATACCTGAATAATACTCCATTTTGTATATATGCCACTTTCTAAGTCAACTTCTCCATTGATAGGTACTTGGGCTAATGCAGTATCTTAGCTATTGTGAACAGTGCTGCAATCAATGTGGGCATGCATATATCACTTTCATATGCTGACTTCATCTCCTTTAGATATATACCCAGAAGTGGAGTAACTCAGTCACATGATAGATCTACTTTTATGTTTTTGATGAACCTCCATTCTTTTCTCCATAACAACCATACTAAATAGCATTCCTATCCATAGGGTATGAGAGTACTTTTTTTCTTGACATCCCCACACACATTTGTTATTTTTTGGTTTCTTGATGTTAGCTCTTCTAACTAAGGTGAGATGATATTTTAGTGTTGTTTTACTTTGCGTTTCCATAGTGACTAAGAATATGAGCATTTTTTCGTGTTTCATGTTGGTTATTTGTATTTTTTGAGGTGTCTATTTGGATCATTTTCCTATTTTTTTGTTTGGATTAGTCTTTTATTAGGTTTTTCAGTTCCTTTTATATTCTGGATATTAATCCTCCATTAGCTAAATAAGTTGATAAGTATTTTCCATATATATTTATATTCTACAATCAGTTTCACAAGCCTCACTGGTCTGCAACCCACTTAGATAAAAAACCTTAAGTCTGCAAAGTAGTCCTGCTTTGGAAAAGATCTCATTTAATCTCCTAGCAAATACCCAAGGTACTATATCCAGGAACTCTCCTGAGAAGTTGTGTGAGTATGGACTTCTTCACCAATCCAAAATCCCCACATACTCCTATTTCTGAAACTCCAAAGACAATTCGCTGCACTGGCTTGAGGGACAGCTGCCTTGTGAACTTAGCTTGGCCCAAGATGATGATTGGGACTTAAGCCTGCTGGGTGTCTTGTACTGTAGAGGGCAGGAATTGCAACAGAGAAGGAAGGGCACTACTCTTGAGAACTAGGGAATCACAGGCAAAGGGTGTATGGCGAGCCATGCATGGACTTACCAGTGTCAGGACTAAAGGTAGGCCCCACACAGTGACTGCTGGTACGCTGTCCAAAGGGGCATGTGACAGGGGCTGTGAGCAATTTCTAGCAATTGCTGTCACCTAGCTTCTGGGCACTAGTAGATGTCAAGAGCAACTTTATGTGGCTCCAGTTTCATCATATGCCTGCTCCTAGGAAGGTACCACACTGTCAGGACTGGCTGAGCACCATGAAGTGCTGAAATTGTCTCTCTCTATGGACTAACTAGACTTGCTGCACTGACTGGTCAGAGTATAAGTGGTTCAGGCAGCACCACTTCTGGGAAGCTCAGTGTTGGAGGCTTCAGGGATACCTTGAAAGTAACAACAGAATATGAAAAATGGGTCCAACAGCTATTAGATGACACAAACAAGATTAAGAGTAACCGGAATAAGTTAGGCATAAGAGCAAAACAAAAATGGTATTTAAAAAACCTGTTACAGAAGTAATGGTAGAGAACTTACCAAATACAAGAAAAGAAATAAACATACAGGTAAGTGAGGCATAGAGGGCCATGAATAGCTACAATCAAAACAGAAACCCCTGCACCAGGTTATGCTCGAAGTACCACAAGCCAATCTTAGAAGGTGCTACAGAAAAGGAATGAATCAACACAAAGGTAAACCCATAAAAATTACAGCATACTTCTCAATGCAAATTGTAAAGGCCAGGAGGAATTAGAGTGAAATATTTAAAGATCTAGAAATTAACAACTTCCAATCCTGACTTATGTACCCTGAAAAATATATCTTCAAAATTGACAGGAAAATAAGGCATTTCCATGGCAAGGAGCACGTCAAGAAATTCATGACCACCAAGTCAGCATTAAAAAAAAAATTCCCAATGATAGCCTAGAAAGATATAATGAAGCAAATAATGCGAGTAAGTCAAAAAGATGAATATACCTGGTGGGATGTGATCAGTTAAGCAAAGAAAAAAAAAAGGAAATCAGCAATAGGAAAATAATGCAATGACAGGAATAAATCAATACTTCTCAGTAATAATTCTCCCTGTGAATGGTCTCAATTCCCAAGTTAAAGGAAATAAATTGGGAGAATGGACCTAGAAACAAAACCCAATAACATACAGTATACATATTTGATTTAAAAAATTCACAGATTAAAAAAAATCAAAGGATGAAAGATGCTGTGGGGGTGGGAAGGGGTAGTAATGTATACTGGTACAACCACTATGTAAATCAGTATGGAGATTTCTTAAGCAATTAAAAATAGAAATTTCATTTGACCTAGCTATTCTCCTTCCGTATTTTCCCAAAAGAGTTAATAATATCATTATTACTGTGATACATGTATACTCATGTTCATAGCAGCACAACCCATAACTAAATCTTGGATGCAGCCTACATGTCCACAAACAGAGGAATAGATAAAGAAAATGTGGTATTTATACACAATAGAGTACTTGTACAATAAAGCATGATAAACCTGAGTTATTTGTAGGAAAATGGGTGAACCTAGAGACCATAATATTAATTAAATCAGACATACAAGCTCACGTTTTCTCTTATATGAGAAATCCAATATATACATAAAGTCTCAAAATAAGAGATAGACAACAGGAAAGCAAACACAGGAGAGAGAAAAAAGTTATTATAATCTAGCATGGTCAATGTTTCTAAAGTGTACCTTGATTTAGTATAATTGTTTTATATATTTTATATATTTTTGTATTTTATATTTTGTATTTTATAATTTGTAATTTTATATTTTTGTATTTTACATTTTTATATTTATGTATTTTATATATTTTATATATATTATGTATTTTATATATTTTTAGCCTGTTCATGTGGCTGTTAATCTGTGTTTATGATAATTAACTTGATAAAGATTTAAAAAATAAATAGTACGTCTGCTGCTGGTAATAAAAAGTAAAAATATTTAAATACTGGGGTGTAGAGGAAGGAGAAAAAATAATTAAAATGTGGTATGTACCTGTACCAATTCCACACAATGAATGTAACTGTTATGTACTGCAAACATGTACTAATAAAAATTTTAAGAAAAGGAAGGTCACAAACTCCATAGTAAGGGCTTTAATCATATTCCAAAGGCCTAACTCCAAATACCATCTCCTTGGGAGCTAGTATCTCAAGATATGAATGAGGCAAGGCATAAACATTCAGTCCATTGCAGTATGCAATGCATAATAAGGTCTTATATATTCTACTTTTGGAATGATATATCTCAATAGAAAAAAGTTTCATTGATTAAATAAGTAGGATTTACTAATGAGAAATATTCTTTTAGATAATAACATTTTGACATGGACTAAATACACCAGTATAGTCTTGCACAGTTTTTAAATCATCTTCTCATTTCAAATAACCAAGCTTGTAAACTTTCTTCTGAGCTCCCTTAGAAATTGGACAGTGAACTCAACTTTGAGGTCAAGTCTATTTGCTTTTACTCTTTCAAAACTGGAAAGCTTTCTTTGTTATTGCTGTCAAATAGTTTTAAGAAATTCTACTAAGAAACAGCACTCCAGCCAAATTTGGAGGGATTTAAGGAAAGGAGAAATACAATTGAACAGTAAATAGAAAATAATTGGCCTACAGAGAGAACTGTACGACACCAATCTTGGCACTGTTTATAATACACTGAAAAGCATAAGAAATAGGCCTTTCGTGAAAAATTTCCCAGAATTTCTCATTAGAAATGTTCAAAAAAATGACTATGAGGAGAGACCAAGCTCTCTCAACCAGTGTACAAAATGCCAAAAGACCATATATGAACCATCTGAAGAGACTAACAATCAATAATTTAAATGTATTATTTTGTTATATATGGTTTCCATTCTAAACCATTGCTTTGAAGTAGTAGTTACAAGTATCTCCTTCCAAATATTTTACAAATATGTTGCTATCTTTATAATGTCTGGGTACATCTTGTCACCATATATAGTTTATCTTAGTGTCAGAAATCATAATTTCTTTCTGAAATACCAGTGGAAGGCGACAACAGCTCTGACTGCATTTCCTCATAAAATCCCTAGACAGGGGATCACCAGTTGTAAAACACTTTGTAATTACATGTGCAGGAGCATATTTAACTCATTAATTCTTAATACTTTTCCTCAGGATCTTTCTGAGGTTCACATGAAATCTACGAATCTTCTACGAAAAAAATCACATGCTTTTTTTCTATGCCAATTTGCATAAAATTTTACGGAGTTCAGAGCCATATTAAAGCTTGCACGTGGACCAGATTTAGAACTTTCTGTTTAGCACATAGGTGGGATTTTAGCCTTTTTTTTTTTTTTTTTTTTAGATAGGGTTTCGCTATGCAGTTTAGGCTGACCTTGAACTCACAGCGATCCTCCCGCCTCAACCTCCTAAGTGCTGGGATTACAGGTGTGCACCACCATGCCTGGTAGAATTTTAGCCTTGAGTCAATAAAATTTTCAACACTCAACTATCTAAAAAGGTGAATGCCATGATGACAGTTTAAAAAATATACTCAAAACTTAGCCATGATCAACCATATGATATTTTGAACTAAGCCTGTCTTCTACTCCCTATTGTCTGTTTCCTCATTAAAAGACCAAACAGCACAGGAAGTAACATGGGATAAACATTAGAAAATAATCCTGGGTATGTGAGTAATCCAGCTTTAGAAACTGTGCCTATTATGAGTTATTGCCCACTAAATTGTCTCTACAGGAGGTCTGCTATTCATTTCCAATTTCATGTAATAACTGCCTGAAATAGCCTGTGATTGTATTAGGAATAAACATACTTCAACCTAAACGTACCACAAATACACCAATATTCATAGTTCTAGAAACACTCTTATTTCTGCTTTTGGAAGATCAAGGCAATGGAAACAAAGGGAAAGAAGAGAATAGAAATCGACAATAAATAACACTCATACTGCTTTTATGTAATCTGCCCATCAAGCAGAGACCACGCATATTATGTCTAACTAGTACATTCCTATCATTTGCAAGAGTACTTGGCACAGAGAAGATGCTCATAACATTAAGCTTGGAGAACATTGGTGAAGGATAGAATCATATTTGCAAATACTTCAAAAAATGGCAAGACAGCACTTGCGTAGCATGTGCAAGGCCCTGATTTTGATACTGAGGACTGGGAAGCAAGGCCAAAACAACTGGCATGACCCTAGAGAAACACTTCAGTTGGGCACAAGAATAAAATATAAAAATAACCTAAATGTCTATATATAGAATGTATTTTGGGGGGTTTCTTAGGACGCAGAGCCTGAGGCAACATTTTACCTTAAGACACAGCTGCAAATGCAATTAACAAATAGCAACTTGCTTCATGCTTCCAATATTTTATCTTCTTTATATGAAGCCCAGAATAAAAAAAAATTAAAAATAAAAAAAAAAAGCCATTGGTAGATGGATACAAGGGAGAAGTTGTCAATCTTAGGGGCTTATTCTACTTAATTCCTACAGGTCATTTTGAAGTATGTGGGCCCATGCATCATGCATACATAGCTACAAACATATAATTTAAGTAATATGTTTACATTATAAAGTAAATATTATTATATATATTATCAGAAGTGTTTTTAAAATAGGATGCATTGGATGATTTTTTAATAACATTTTACTTTAATTTTCTCTCCAATATATTTTTCAAAATGAAACCATTCAGTACACACTAATATTTAACTGAATTTCAATATTTATGATAATGGCATTTCTGTCAAAAGATGTTGAGTTCATTTCTTTGAAATGAAATTAAGACATAAAGTAGAGAAAATGTAGAAAGTAATCATGAGCAGAGCACCAATAAATCATCTAAATCTCCACTTCTCATATAAAACAATGCTAATATTTTGATAGGGTTCTTTTATACTTTTAATTTTAAATATTTATAATTGTATGGCAGTTAAAATTATGATTTTAGATTCTCATGTACTATGGTAGATTAAGAATTTTCCCCTGGTAGAATTTTCAACATTTATTGTTGGTATGGACTTTTCCATAGAAATAAAGCTTATACCAAATTGGGTATATGAACAATGCAGTTAATAGCTGTATAATTTTAAATTTACTATGATTTGTTTAAATATCCTATTATTATTACCTATTTAGAGTATAGTACTTTACTTGCCTTTTATCTTTTTAAATATTTCACATAACTTTGTGCTTGCTATTTCTTTTCCCTCAAATATCCATCCTTTTCTCATTGCTTTAGGTCTTGAGTTAAATATTGTTTCAGAGTTCTTCCCAGCAGATCCTACTTAAATCAAAGCAGCATCTCTTTACCTCTCCACCAAACCACACACCAAATTTAACTCAGCCACTGAGGTTAGAAAACAATGAGGAAAGCAATGATCTATTTAAGCTTCACCTATCTTGTACACAACTAACAATGTCTTTTTCCTATCTACTTGCAATATTCTCTGGAGTATTACAGCACCATAAGCAGAATGGAAAAATGTTTGGTGATCCGAAGTTGTCATATCAAGGTAATATATTCTGATCATTTCACGGTGTGCACAACACACCCTCTACACAAATACAATTTTTGTCTAGTAGGATGAAGACAAGAACACCCCAAGAACGTGGGCTTTTCGTTCTTTTTTCTTTAGCATCCTGAATAAATTTCTGCTCTCAGCAATCAAATTCTCTTTATTAAAAAGGTGATATGACTGATTATAGCAAATGAAGGCATGAGCCCAATTTGGTATAAGCTTTATTTCTATGGAAAAGTCCATACCAACAATAAAACTTGTGTTAAGATATAGAAATCATTTCAAGTATTCAATAGTTCAGCTGGTATTTAAATGTTTTTGGTAAATTTTATGATCTAATGAATTATAATTTAAATATGACATTTAAAGTCCAATTTTTGTATGATTTCTAGAAATTACTATAAGGCCTCACCTACTTCTTGATTTGTTTAATGGTTAAGATTCCTGAAAAGTAATGAGTAAATAAAATGATTACATCAAAATAATAGCCGGCTGGGTATGATGGTGTATGCCTGTAATTTTAGTTATTCTGGATGCTGAAATAGGAAGATCATAAGTTTGACGCAACCCTGTGCAACTTAGCGAGATTCTATCTTAAAATAAGAAAGGGCTGGGGATGTACATCACTGGTAGAACTCTTGTTTAGCATGAGAAAGGCCCTGGGTTCAATTCCCAGGATTAACCCCTTCCCCTAAAAAACTGTCATGAAAAATAAAGAAAAAACAGGAGCTCCATTTAAGTAGGATGTAAAAGGAGTTTCAATCAATATATTTTGATAGAATGTAAAAGGACTTGAAAGTCCTTTTCAACTATTTTAAATTAATATGAATGGCAATAAAATATTGATGGAAAAGTAAATGTATAAAACATGTTTATTCAAAACAAAACACTGACCATTTCTTGAAACTTCTGAGACATTATCATTGGTTTCTAAAACCCACAATTATATATTTATATAACTGCAGCTTTATCTTCTTTATCTTATTATGTTCCTTCCAGATTTGTACTACATCCTTTCATCCTGAAGGCTGTCCTCCCTCATAAGAAATTTGCTTCCCTGAGAGAATGTACACCCAGTATAAGTAACTTTGGCTTTTTTCCAGGGTAGTCCATAACCTTTATTTCTTTGGTAAACAGCTTGTTTATGTGGTAATTTACTATGATACTAACTGATGTTTATTTAAATTAATTTAAATTGAAATTAATTTAAAGTCATAACAATCAAGCAAAAAAAAACCCCACTGGAAAACATATATTCAGACTGTATTCTAAAAATAACTGAATTGCACCCACATCATGTTGCATCTGGAATAGTGATAAGCAAAAGAAAGTCACCTTGTACACAGGCACACTCCTGAGGTATTCTTACACTGTGAGATTCTACAATGTTGCCTGGCAGTTTAAATCATATTACTTTGGTGATTCTAAATTAGGATCTGCATTAAAGATGAACATTGTCTGCCTCTTGAGGAGTGATTCAATCCTATTTTTTTCAGTTTTCATATTGTTTTTCTGATTTCTTACCTTGCTACAATTTTATAACTATTCTCCCTATCTTTCTTCAATCTGATTATTACACTGCTTTTCTGTTAGTATATTAGGACTAAGAACTCGGGTGTGTATATCCTGCTAGTTCACAAATCACAGATGTTTAATCTTCAAGTTGTCTGGCTACCACATGCTTTGTTTGGTATCTCATGTCTTTATGTAGCTCATGTCATAGAACAGTGGCTCTATAGCTTCAAGCTAGGTCCTGTAAGGTCTCTGCAGTTCTGGTTACTACAACATGGAATAAATGTGACTAAACATCATTTATACATAAATTTGATAAATCTAATTTAAACATACACTTGTTAATCTAAATGACACCATATTATTAAAAAGTACATTTTTGAGGCCACATATTGAAAACTTTTATGATTAGAAAATTTCTTAATAATGATTCATTAACAACTGTGATCCAGTTTCTCCCATGATGTTGCCATTTTTCAAACTGAAATATAATTTTAATCAGATATCTTAGCCTGTGCTGTTGTAAGAAAATACCACAGATAGGGCAATTTATAAAGAACACAAATTTATTTTTTACTGATCTAGAGTCTGAGAAATACAAGGACAAAGTGCCAGCACTGGTTTCTAGTGAGGGAAAACTCTGTTTCCAAAATGGTGCTCTACCATGGCATCCTCATGTGGAAAAGGCAGAAGGGCAAGAGGGGTAAACCCTCTGAAGCTTCTTTTATAAAGGTATTGTTTCACGCAGGAGGGATTTGCTTTTGAAAGACATTAACCTTTTAAAATACCATGACAATGGGACTAAGTTTCAACAAGAATTTTGGAGGAGACTGCATATTCAAATCACACCAGCAGATGTATCTTTCATTTGAAAATCTTCCCACCTCTCTCCAATAGCATTATTACTTAAATTGATTGTGTCAATCCATGGTGTCCTAAAACTGCATGGGACATATGGCAAGTTTGCTTTTCAGTAAAAAAAAGATATTCTGTGACAATAACACTTCTTTAGCAATTATATTGTGTGTTAGGCTTAGTGCTAAGTGTTTTATGTATAACATCAAATTTAATTGTCCTGAGACATATTCTTATTTCTGTTATAGGCTACATGTTTTTCTCCTCAAAATTTAAAAATTGAAGCCTTAGCACTATTGTTATGATATTTGGAAGTGGGGCTTTTGATTGATAATGAGGTTTATATTAGGTCATGAGTATTAAGTTATGAGGGTGGGACAATCATGATGGGATTATAAAAAAAGAAGATAGACTTGATCCATAAGGACACATCAAGGAAAGGCCATGTGAGCGCACAGAAAGAAGGCAGTTGCCTATAAGCAAGTCCTCTTCAAAGAACAAATTTGCTGCAACTTTGACCTTGCCCTTTCTAATTTCCTGAACTGTAAGAAACAAATATTTAATTTTTAAACCACCCAGTCTATGCTACACAAGGAGACTGATAATCTTAACTGTACAGATTAGGGACTTAAGGGTAAAGGTGAGTAAGGTTTAAATCACATAACTTTTTTGAGTCACATCTCTGACTTTAAAGCCTAAACTCTGAATCATTTCTCTATACTGAATCCACAATATTTAATACTATGCTTTCAGCCACATATTTATCACCCTTTTCTATATTTTTTGAACCACTGAATTCATCATTCTGGCACCAATACACTAATCATCTATTGTTGCACATACTATTGGTTGGCTATCTTAGTACATGTTTTAATCATTTTGTTTGGAGAACAGTTCTCCATTACAGAACCCACAGATTCCTAATAGTTGCTTATCTAGGCTTTCTGACAGCTAGAGTTGGTCCAACTTTGGTGAATGAGATGAAAGAAAACCAAAGCTGTAAGCTTCGGAAAGGCTTTTGATTTTCTCATGAAAAGGGTAGAAATAGCTGACATTATTCCTTTCTCTTCCTTGAACATGATTGGTCCTAATATTGGAATCTGTGTCAGCCACCTTGCAACTTTAGGTAGTATCAGAAAAGAAGGAACACGGACATAAAGATTGTAAAAACTATCTCTTGAATTATGTGAGAAAAAAAATTTGACTTGTCAACCTGTCAGTTAACCTTCTGTTACCTTCAGCTAAAATCATACTACCTTCACCCCACCACTCCATTCTCTAACTTTCAGAGGCATCCTTGAGGCAACACTGGTGAATCCATAAACAGCAGGTATGTCCATAAATATGCCACTTCTGGCTTTCTCCCTTACCAGTGTATCACAAATATATCTAACCGTTAAAATATTCATCAATTTTCCCGATTTTTATCTTAGATAAACACGTATTTCACACAAATAGGAAGATTTCATGTCTGTTTTGTACTTCAGCTTTTCTTTTCATTTTGTGTGCCTTCCCCTTCCCTTGGTCTTATTCTTTCTTTTGCTCTCTTCTATTTCATTCTTTGTAGTGCCAGCTTTAATATTTTCATTTCATCTGTCAGACCTACTATTCTCCTTTTATTACTGTACCCTCTGTCAAATGTGCCACTCTTCCTTTATGTCCTAATGATTCTTTTAACACTTCTTCAGTACTTATGAAGATTATCTACATATATCTTTTTATTACATTTGTAAGATTCTTGGGCTGGGGATTTAGCTCAGCAGCACAGAGCCTGCCTGGCAAGCATGAGGTCGTGAGTTCAATTCTTAGTACTGGAAACAAAACAAAACAAAAGACTCTTGTAGGCATGAATTGTGTTTTACTTACTTGTCTTTAATTTTTGAGCCTAAAGGGAAGAACAGGAATTGGAATAAAAAACTGAACGGAGAAGAAATTTGATGCAAATGGGACATGGAATGTAAAATGAGGCACCTGTTGAGACTAGATAAATGCTTTTCCATTGAGAAGGACAGGGCAGGATTCCTTGGACAGCTTAGTTAGCTGCTATTGGCCAGTAATGAGCCAACCATTACCTGTGTAATAAATCCAGCCTGCTGCCTGTTTCTGTAAATAAAATTTCATTGGAGCACTACTTCATGGTTTGTGTCTAGATGTCCTCCAAAGCCTCATGAAGTCATGGAGTGGGCTTCTAGAGTTTATGACTGACTCATGGTCCAAAGCAGGGATTATGAGTGTGAGTGCTACACTAGCCTAGGGGTGGGTAGTTTGCATGCAATATAAGGGAGAAAAAGAGGCTTGCTTGCTGCTCATCCTTTTGCTCTTGCTGCTTTTGTTGTCTTGTGCCACCTTGAACTGTTGCCCCTGTGCCTTGCCTCCCTGCCTGGGAACCAACTGACTATAGACTGAAACCTCCACAAACTATAACCAAAGTAAACCTTTCCTTCCTTAATTTGGGGCATCGGGTATTTTGTCTCAACAGAAGAAAAAAGTAACCAAGACAATTACTGTGTTCATTTGTGTTTATGCAGTGTACAACTTGTTTTGTGCTACTATGGTCAACACAGCCTACCAGTGTTCATTTACTACTCAGCTTGAGAAATCTTACCATGTTCTTTGATGCAACATAGCAGTGCTAATTTCCACAGTAGTCAAATACTTATTGAGTAACTAGGCATTATTTCAGGCCTTGGTAATTATTATTTCAATCTACTCTGACTGCCTTAACAGGATATGGCAATCCAGGTAGTTTAAACAACAGAAATTTATTTCTCACAACTGTGAAGGCTGAAATTCTGAGACCAGGCTGTTAGCATGGTCAGGTGAGGAATCTCGTCCTGGTTTACAGATGGTCACCTTCTGATTATGTTCAAATCTGATGCAACGGGAGTGCAGACACACAGTATTGCTCCCTCATCATTTCATAAAGCCACTAATTTACTATTAAGGCCCTATCCTCATTCAGCTGTAATTTCAAAATGCCCTATGTCCAAGTGCAGTCATATCAGAGTTTACAGCTTAAATATATGAACTACAGCAGGAATACACAAAGCACTAGGGACACTGTAAAGAAGATATAGAGCGTGTAAGATTTATGAGCTAGATTTTTTTTAGGCAGAAAATCATGAAGAAAGCGTATTTTTAACAATGTGGAAATAGCAGAAAGAGGCAGTAATTAAGATATGTGTATCAAGAGGCAGTAATTAAGATATGTATATTAAGAACTTGAACTAGGGTGGTTGCACTGGGAATTTAAGACATTTTGAAAGCAAAATAAGCAGGTGTTAGTTTTCAGTACAAATGAAGATACATTCATTTCATAATGAAAATTTTTTATTTTTCTTTTAAGTCTTAAAATAGTATCTCTTGAGTTTATATTTTTTAAAATTTTGATTTGCATTACCCTATTTCTTTTAAAGATTTTAAAAAAGGAATCAAAGATGTTAGTTTTTAGTTTCTGGAAGGTAAGAAGTTTCACTGGATTCTAAGTGATAGAGAATACTATTCTATAACAAAAAGCCATTTTCAACTTCCAATAACAGTCCTTACACCTGTCAGTTGGTTCCAGATCCACTAAATTCAGGTACTTCTAAATCATGGCATTTCTCATTTCATACACAAAAAATAAAGAAGTCTTTTGGTCTTCTGTCTTTTCCACTAAATCTTGTAGCCTTCTTTACATGTCTTATTCCTTTCCCCTTATTTTCTTTCCTTGTAGCAAAAAAAATTTATATATTAATATGTGGTTTCAGTTCCCAGTTTTGTTTATCCATGACAGGCAAACACAGATTACTTTTTACTCTTCAAGGAATGAATGACACAAAGATACTTATATAGATAAAAAATTAAATTATTAAATTTTTGATGCTTGATTTTCAAAAGTCTAGATTTTGAGCATAAATAAGAGATTTGAAAGATCTTGCAGGTTTTCTTATCCTCAACACATACTAGATAAGGATGTTATAGAACTAAGACAAATTACTAGTGGATCTCTGGGACAGCACTCTGCAATGTATCTGCCTCATCTGAGGACTGGTGGGATGATGATGGTCAAAACAAAGCCTACCATTAAGTTTGGGGTTTTTGTCAGCAAAGGGAGCCCAGACTGCACTCACCAGCATATGGTCTAAAGAGAAAGCAAGGTCAGAGGATGACAAAGGGCACTGAGCGGATAGGAAAGATGTTTTTGTCAGACCAAGGAAGAAAGTATCACAACAGAGTTAAGTGAGCCCACCATAGGCCCCAACCAGGCCAAATACCTGCCCCCCCACCAAAATATTGACACTTTAATGGCTCTAGAAACTTAAAAACTCAGACCCAAAAGAATAGGACAGAAGAAGACTCTCAGTTCATGACAATTTAGTTTCTAGCCCCTGATAAAACGTGGGCTTAAACAGAAGTTAAGCTGATTAATTCAATAATTAGATAATGCATTATTAAATTATGTACAAATAACTATTTTAAAATAATAAAAGTTATGTTTTCTATATATCTAACAATGTGGACTTTTACTCTTGGAAGAAATTTTTTCCTCTTTTCATTATAGTTAACCTCTTCACATAAATCTGAAGATTGCCTAGTTTTCTCTGCATCATATTCTTTTGCATTTTCTTACTCTTGACACAGGTTTACACTATGTCAGAGAATAAACTTAAATATCAAGGTTACCAAAATGGCAAAGAAACATCTAAGGAAGTTATTTTAAATACACAGATTTATTTGTTATAGAACTTTTAAAATTTAGTCTGAAAGGAATGCAAATTTTTATAAACGTCATCGTTGTGTCATAAGAATTTATATTTCTAGTCTCAGAATATGACTTCAAATTTCCATAAATATATATTCCAAATATGACAGTTTTGTGTTTCTAACATATGCTAGCTTCCATATCAGTCATATATATATATATATATACACACAAACACATATTTAAGAAACTAGTAGATATTTTATGTAGCAGAAAATTTTTTTTATAAATATAGATGATCAATTCAATGCACAAAGTCTCCCGCCAGTGCTAATCAAACAGAAAGGCCGTATGAAAAGTTTAAAAAACCTAATTGTACATTGTGGATACTGGTTGTAGTAAAAATTCTAAGATGTATGTATAGAAGTATACTAAAAAAGGATATTTGGTCTGAGTATGATACAGAAGCCAGGTATTCTGGACCAAAGATAGAAAATCTGTCACCAGAAGATACCAGCACTTCAACCTCACACTATTTGTGGGTGTGAGGCAAAGTTATCTCTTCTAAAGAGAGCCTGAACAGAAAAAAAATAACTTCAAAATAACTCCTTTACTAGTGAAAGTCATGAATCACAGCAAAATCAAACATAAAACTAACTCCATGGACTTGCATCCACAATGCAGAACAGCTGAGACTCACCCAGAACCAACTCTCTCAAAAGTAAGCTCACAATTAAATAAAAAACATGCTAGAAAACAAAATGCCAATGAATAAAAATGAGCAGATGTATGAAAGGAAGAATTCAATTTGAAGAACTACATATAATTGAGAACTATATAAAAACTTTAAAATACAGTAATTGTATTAAAAGAAAAGTTAAAGGAGGAATACAGGCAGTCAATGAGGGGAAAAGAGGGCATAATTTTTAAAAAAAGAAAGAAAAGAAAAAGCAGGCTTGAAAAAAACTCAAGGGGAGGTTTCACATATAAAAAGTCAGATTAAAGGAGATAGGATTTGCAAATTGGGAGAATATTACTAAAGAAAACATATGGAACAATTAGCCTTTAAAATTCTCAGCTTATGTTAAGACAGACCAGTTAGAGGTTCCCTTGAACCCTCTAATTCCCTCAACTCTGGCATAAAACTACAAGGAATATTTAGAAAGCCATCTAATTCAGCACTAAAATCAATGGCTTTCTGAAAAACTCTCTCCAAATGTGCTCTATACATTTCTCCCATAAGCTGTACTGTACTTTTCAGGACTGGTAGTTCAAGACTATGGGAATAACTCTAATGTTTTTCCTGGTTTGTTAAGTCACTGGCTGGCTCTCTGATATGATTTTTCTGAATCCTTTGCCATATATATATATATATATATATATATATACACACACACACACACACATATATATAATTTTTAAAAGTATAAAGTAATCATATTTCTGTCATTTTCAACAGGTTTTTTAAAGATATAATTAATCTACCATAAATTTCACTTGTTTTAAGGGCACAATTTAATGATTTAAATTTTTATTTTTATTGGTACCTGTTTGCAGTACATAATGATTACATTCCTCATGGGGAGTTGGGACATGTACCACTTTCAATCCCCACTATGCCCTCCCGTCTCTGGGATCCTCTTCCCTTTTGCCAACAGTCTATCACCGTTTCCTATTATATACCTTTTATTTTGCTATTTGTATTTTTGGAATTACACCTTCTCCTTTTCTATTTAATTGCTTCTCACATTACAAAAACAAAGCAAAGTACATAAACCCCAAAACAAGACCAATAAAATTTCTATTCTTTTTTTCAGCTATCTCCCTTACCCCCCTTGTTACACCCAAATTTCTCAAAAGAACTGTCTATCCTTTTAATTTTACTACAACATTCTCCTATAGATATTCTTCAACTCATTTCCTGCTGTTACTGAATAGATATTTTTCATTCTTCATCTTTCTTGAACTTTTGGATGCATTCCCTATTGATCACACTTTAAAAATGGTTGAAATAAGTGTAACTTCACCTTTATGATAAAATATTCTTCTGCTCCACCTTTCAGCTAATCCCTTAAGGGCATTTTCCTTCATCTTCCTGTAAAGTTGGAGTTCTACATTCCATTGTCTTAAGCTAGTTTCTCTTTTTTTCATCTATATAAAATTTCCCTAGGCAATGTGCCTACAGTTTCTGTTAATACTTGTATATAGATGATCATCCAATGTAGGATTCCAGCCTGCATGTGCACCCACATCACCTCCTTTCCCCCATAGTTCTAGGGATTGAACTCAGGGCAGAGCATATACAAGGCCTAGGGTTTGATTCTCTGGAGAGAGAAAGGGAGAGAGGGAGAGAAGGAGGGAGGGAGGGAGAGATGGATAGATCAGGGTTGAAATTAACAGAAGTTGTAGGTGCACTGTCCAGGGAAACTGTATTGATCAAGAAGGAAAAAGGATAATGCTTGGTTAAGACCCAGCATTAAGGAACTCCAACTTTAGGGGAAGAGGAACTCTTAAGGAGACACCTCCAGGTGTCTTCCTTAAGTATACAATTCTCATTCAACGTATAGATTGTGGCACATATTTTGTTCATCTAGAGGTTTGGATTTCATACTTCTCTTTCTAATTAATTCTTATTCACTTATTAGATATTGGCAAAAAATACACATTTCTCTAGAACGCCTTTTTTGACTCCTCTATATAAAGACCCCAGTTGTATCATCTTCTAGGGACATATACTATGTTTATCATAGTTTAAATTTTATATTTATGTATAAGAACTTAATATATGGCGGTCTCACTAGTCTTGATACATTTGAAACTATTCCTGATACATTTCCTGTTATGCAGTGTCACTCAGTATTTGTTGGATGGACTACAATAATGTTTTTAAAATTACCAATAGTAACAAATAATTTACTTTTGAATTCCTTATTTCTTGTTTACCCTACCCTGTCCTACACCCCACCCTACACCCTACTCTACTCTATACTATCCTGATCTATTCTCTTCTATATACTGAAATTCTAATTGCACTGATTTTTCTTAAGTTAGAGAGAATAGGGAAGGTTCTATTTAAATAAATGGGAACTGTGCATAAACATGGGGATATTCCTGAGAATGTGTGTGAAAACTACCTTCATAAGCATTACAGTGAAAACACCAAAAATCCAGAAAATTTATACCGACTTGCCTAGATTGCCAACTAATGGTTTGTTCTTTTTAAAATAAAACTAAACTTTTTTTTGAGACAGTGTCTCATTATGTAGTTCAGGTTGGCCTTGAACTTCTGTGTAGTTCAGGCTGGTCTTGGACTCCCTAGTATTGGGATTACAGGTGTGCAGCACACCTACCTATAAAGCTAAACTAAGAAAGTAGAAATAATCCTGAGACACATTATACCTCTTTAAGCTAGTCACCAACATATGACTGAGAGAAACAACACTTTATTTACTCTATTGTATCCACTGTGTCATATCCTAGTTTTAATCTCCCCTCCAAGAATAAGCAAGCTTTTCTGATAACTGTAACAGGCAGAAAGCAGAACAATCCTGTTTTCTAACATAATGTTCAAGTTGAGGGGATACTCTACTCCTAACATCGGTGGCTATACAAAAATGAAGCTATTAGGCATATGCTTTACTTTAGTTCCATGGAGATCAACAAAAATTAAGTTACCATATACAGTATTTACTTCTGTCTTCCAAGCATGATGCATTGTGTAATATTCTAAAGTAAATTTGAAAAGTTTACCATATCTTTGGAAATTGTATCTTTCATTTAAATGGTTGAGAATTAACAGAATACATTGTTTATCTGACTAAAAATGACAATAAAGGTAAGAAAATCACAGTTTAGTCTGATGAACAAAATAACAGTTGTTTATATACTATGTCATTAAAGTTTTAAGGCATATGATGTTTTTACAAAAATAAAATCATCATGTACATATTTATGTATTTCCCCATTGCAAACACTTTACAAATTTGCTTTTTCCTATCCTTCATAATGGGCATGAAATAACCTATAGCAGTGGTTCATAACCAGGGCAACTTTGCCCCATGGGGACATGCAGCAATGGCTAGTAACATTGTTTTCTCTCATGAGTGGGGATACGTGATTACTGCTGATAGCCAATGTGTAGAGATGCAGGATGCTGCTAAAGATCCTAAAATGCATGGGGAGCTCTTATAATAAAATTATCTAATCCAAAATGTCACTAGTGATAAGGTTGAGATATCCTGTTTCCATGCTCAGTGCATTTTAAATCCTGCAATAAATGGAAGGTGAACTTAACCTTATACTGCACGTTAATTTCTAAAGATATAAGCTGCTACTGTACTTTTTCTATGAGGCTACATAACATTCCTTTTAGGATGCCTAAAATTGTCTTATTCCTATGTAGTGGCTTCTGAACAAAAAAATAAAATTCCAGCATCCAATTTCTAGAAATATAGTTGTAAACAAGTCATTTTAAGCTTAGCACTAGATACTTTAAAAACACTGTGAATCACTTCTTCCTAGGATTTATCCTACCTTACAGAGTAGTCACAGAGCAAGAGAATAGTGATGGTAGGTAAGGCAAAGATAGGCTGATTGGGGCTGGTATGTTTGATCTCTAGTTTTCAAGGCTGATTATTTTCTGGCTGGGTCTTATTTTTGGAGAAATACTGTGATTTATCTATTTATCTTAGTTCAGATTAACACACACATGTAGAAAATCAGTTAATACCAAGCACAGGAAATATGTGATTCCTTAAAGTTAAGTACTTTTTGCCAATCCTATTTAATTCCTTAAAAATGTATTGCCTCACAAAGCATAGTTGTGTTCCTACTTTTGCCACTTAATGGTTTTCTGATCTTAAGAACACAGTCTCAGTTTACTCACCTGCACAATAAGAATAACACCACCTTATATCATATAACTATTGTAAGAATCAAACTATATACCTGAAGAATCTGCCACAAGAAGATATTAAGTAAATAACCCTTTTAAAGTCACTGGCACATTCAGTAAATATAATCTAGAAGAGTATTTTGCAGTAGTTTTTATTGGTTAGATGACTATTCAAGGAAGTGATTAGTGCTGTTATTTGACTAAATTCCCATTTCTATCTGCATCTATTTACTGTCAAGCTGGAGAGATAAGGATAAAGAGAACACTGCTTTGGTGGCGTAAAATCTGGCACCACTGAAGCCCACCATTTGAATTCTCCCACTTGGGCAGGGCTGGTTAATAAAAACAATACTCCTCTCTAAAAATGTGGTAAATATAGACAGGAAAATTACACAGGATTAGTTATTTATTCCAAAGAGATCTTTCCACAGATTACTGTGAAATATCCTAATCCTTTTATAGTCCTCTAAAAAAGTAGCGTGTGTGTGTGTGTGTGTGTGTGTGTGTGTGCGCGCGTGCACACGTACCCATTTGGGCGCATGCTTATACTACAAAGAAGGAAAATGAAAAGAGGTATCACTTAATAACAAATCACAGTACACAGGGTTTAACTGGACCATGGATTTTAGCCAGGCAATAAATAACTACAACATTACCTTCACTGAATGCCTGTAATAACTGAAAATTTACGGCTACCTCTAAATTCCAAACTAAAGTTTTTAAAAGTAGGTCATTACTTTATATTCATGGCAAAAGCTTTGGTGCTCCACTGGAAATTCAGCCTTACTCAAAAAATAAGCTTTAAAGTTTGAAAGTAAAGTCAGGGGCCAGGGATGTAGCTCAGCAGCATAAGTGCTTGCCTGTCATGCCTGAGGTCATGAGTTCAATTCCCACTACAAAAAAAAAAAAAGAAAAAAGAAAGAAACCAACAACAACGAAAGTAAAGTGAGAAGTGAACAGCTGTGATACAATCATAATTTCCAAAAGCATATGTGATTTACTCTGATGTCCCATAGCTTTGCTGAACAGTGGCTTATTAGAAGAGCAATTTTTCTCAGATAAACACAACATGCTCCTTAGTAAGGTTTTTGAAAATTATCCACTTCTGCTAAGAAAAGAATAAATCATTTTCATGTGTTTGCCTGGGAACACAAGAATACTCAAAAATAAACTGTACTGCTCTGTGATGCACAAAGAATGACAGAAGAGTTATCTCAAATTCTCTGCATGGGTACTGCCAGTGATGATCCATATGGAAAGTTTCAGGGAAAAAAAAAATCACACATTTCTTCTCTAAAATTATGGCATAAAAGTGTGATAATCTTTCACTGGGAATATATAAATGACAGCATGAAAACAATAAAGGCATATACAAAAAACTGGTTAGAATATGATAGAATTAATTTAACACGGTGTCGTCAAATGGGCTGTTTGAAATCAATCCTCAAAAGAAGTGACAGTTACAGGCTATTAAGAAAGAGAGAGAAAAAACACAGGAAGGAAAAGAATGGCAGGAGAAAGACTATGGACACAGGAAACGGAAAGAGCTTGTGCCATAATGAAGGCCTGGAGCTCACAGCAGAGTCCCCTGTGCATCTGCCTCTAGCAGCCAAAGGGTCTACACTTAGAAGTCTGAAGAGTCTTCACTGGAAGCCTGGAAACCAACACCCAAAGGCAATGGTAGCCTCTCCTTCCTACCCTTTTCATTTCATCTATGCTACTTGTCTATTCACTGATGTTATCCATGCATAGAGTGGGTTTTCTGACACAACACTCACTATATTTGTACACCTTTGTGTGTGCATATAAAATTGTGTATGTGCAAAGTGCAAAGTCTATAAATTATGATATAATCTCAAAATAATAAGCATAATTGTTTTTTGAGTCTAAGGAACATGATTACTAGAGGTTTGATTCTGTATTTGACTCTTTTAAGATGGTCTTGCTATACTGCTCCAGGCCTTCAACTTTTGACTGAAGTTTTGGGCTCTCCAGCGTGCAGACACCCTTTTCTTATTCTTCCACCCTGACTCTTTATGTACTTCCTATAAGCCTATCTTGTAAATCCTTTATATTAAAACTCTTCCTCTAGTGAACCCTAACTGATACACTTTTAACTCAACACATTATAAAAAGCATATTGCAGTATGCTAGAGGTTTTGTGATTTCTCCTGAGCATGATACACTTTTGCAATTTAAACCAAGAGAAATTAAGTAAACAACTCACCTTTGAAGATCCATACATTATCAGAAACAAGATATCAATACAGTTATGTAGCAATTGACATAATTTTTTCATCCATACAAATATGAGGTGTAGTCAGAATATATGACAACTCTAAAAATTAGAGGAGTAAAAGAAAAAAGATAAAAGACACTCTCCCATGGAGCTTATCTTCTAATAGAATGAAAAGAAAACACACAGCTAAATAAATTTTTAAAAGTAAGATAATTTCCAGGAAATAGCATGAAAGAAATCAAGCAGGGATAGGTGAGAGCTATGAGTGATCAGAAAAGACCTCTCTGGTGGATGGCATTTGAGCAAAATCAAAAAGGAGCCAGTCATGCAGAGACTGGGGGAGGAGCAGAACAAAAGGCCTCAAAACAGATTTATATTTGAATTTAACTACTTAAAAAACAAACTATAGCATAGTGAAAAAAAGAAGTGATCTAGTGGGAAAATGGTGGCAGAATGGTTAAGGAGACAGAAACGGGTATTAGGTCAACCATTATGGACCTGAGAAATACTATAGTTAGATCTAAAATGTCTTCCAAAACTATAATATTCAGAGGTGGGGCCTGTTCAGAAGGGGCAAATCACTGGAGGCATAATTTGGAGTATATATTTTCATTCCTGGCTCATGCCTTTTCCTCTGCTTCTCAGCCAGCAAGCAATGAACAGATTTCCTCAGTCATGCTATTCTGTTTCTGCCTTAAAGCCAGTTAACCATGGACTAAACTTATTGAAACTGTGAGCCAAAGCAAACCTCTCATCCTTTAAATTGTAGGGCATCTTGTCCTGGTGTTGGGAAAGTGACTAAAACAGAAAACTAGCACCAAGGGTAGAACCACTGATTTGAGTATACTTCACCATGTGGTTCAGAAGCTTTTAGGATATGATTTGCAGGAGTTTGGAAAGGTTTATGGCCAAGAGAATTAAAAGCAGTCCAACGGTCAAGCTGTAGCATGGGTACTTCTGGTTGCTTTTAGCCAATTTAAAAGAATCAGGAGCAACTGGCACAGCTGAATGTTTTAAAAAGTTTGTAGTTTTGCCAGAAAAGAAGTGCCTACAAAATTGCAGCAGGGGAGACCATGGTTGCCAAAAATATTAGCATTAAGAAGAAGCCAAGTACTTTGTATGGGGACAAGAAGAAAGATGCTTTCAGAGCATCTCAGAATTACCAAACCCCACCCACTTCAGAATCAAGGGTGCAAAGCTATAAGTGGTTCAGCTGAGAAGAAAGTCCCAGAGATGCCTGCTCATTCAGGGCCAGCTAGGTAAATGCCACCTATGTAAATCTGAGTTCAGCCATCTAGGCACCCAGAAGTTGCTGTGCCCATGGCTCAAGAGGGTCTGGTACTTTTCAGGCTGGCAGCAAACCTTGTTGTTATCCACAGAGTGCTGGTTTTATACTCATGGAGAATGCAGGAGTTACGGAGTCATGGAGGCTTCCACATGATTTCAGAAGAAGGGCCAGGAGATCTGGCAAAAATATATGACATGGTCACATACCCTGCCGGTAGCCCATGAAATGGCAGTGCTAAGAGCTGTGACAGTAAAGTCAAAGGTGTAGTAGAGACCTCAAGAAGGTAGAGATGCCAAAACATGCAATGTCTGCTTAAGGAAAGCAGTAGGCAATGACTCAAGTGAGCCCAACAAAGAGATCATGTAGGCTGCAACCACTAAAGCCATAAATAAGGGCTGTCCAAGTCCTTTGGAGCTCACATCTCACCACAATCTATCTCCACTGGGTACAAGATATGCAGCTGCAGGATTTAATATTTGCCTTCCTGGGTTTCAGTCTTGCCAGATTTCTATTACCCTATATAGCCCTTTTGGAATGAAAATGTTTACACTATGCTACTGTGAATTGAAAGTGCTTAACTTTCCTTTTTATTTTTACAGGATTTCACAATTAAGATCTGGCCTTGAGTCTCAGAGGAGACTTTGGACTTAAACTTTTCAGTGACATTGGAACTGTTAAGACTTTGGTGACTCTTAGAGATAGACTAAATGCATTTTACATAATGAGATGAACATGTACCTTTTCAGGACCAGAAGTACAATGCTATAGTTTAGATCTAAAATATTCCCCCAAAATCTCATGTTTGAAGGTATGGCTTGAGTGGGAGGGGAGCTGGGGGGTGTGTCTTTAAACAGCATATCCTTGTTGCTGGCTCTTCCTTTCTCACTCTGCTTCCTGGCTCCAGTGGCATTCTGCCATGCAGTTTCCGCTTTGCAGCTCGTCAGCCAATAACTGAATCCACTGAAACTGTGAGACAAAATAAATTTCTTCTCCTTCTCCTTTCAGCTGAAGTGTTGGGTATTTTGTCCCCTTGACAGGAAAGTGACTAACACAAAGACATAGTAAGCAATTTCTATTTTATCCTGCAACACATCCTTTACATGGCAAAAGTAAGTCATATATTTTGATGTGAAGATAAGAAGATCTGATTTGCTTATAATTCTGGCTGTTATGAGCATGAGGTATAGAGGAAAACAGGGGCCGAGAACAACAGCAAGAAGATAACTTGAGTTGATGCAGTGGTCTAGGTAAGTGATAATATGCGGGGAGCAGCTGAGCTGGAGATCGTTCACACGTGTAGGGGTAGAGCAAGGCCAGCCCCAAGAACATGGAGCATCCAAAGTGAGCCAGGTGATCAACTTGTTCCAGCCCCAAGAACAAAGGGCACCCAAGGTGAGTCACGTAAACAAGTTGTTAGGCAGAAAGGTTTCATCTGACATCAACCTGCTGAGTGTATAAATAAAGGCACTACAATTGTTGGATGGTTCCTTTTCTCCCACCAGGAGAGGGGGTTCCACCTGACCTCAGCTTTCTGCATTCTGACTCTCGTTTTCGTTTCTTCATCCTCCACTGATCTCCCCTCAGGAATTTCAAGAGTTGCATTGGACATGGCAATAACAGTAACTTTATTAATGGTAGAAAATGAAAAAAAAAATTGATTCAGGACATATTCAGGATCAACTATTTTTGCTTAACAGAAAATATTCACTTTTATTGAATACAGGAACTTACTATTTCGAGAATGCCTGTGGCAACTACTTTGAATGAAAGAATTTCTGTTCATTTCAGCCAAATCAGACTTTGACATAACAGGTATATTTGAAAGTAGAATATGCTTGTATTGTTTTAATTCAGGGATTTTTTTTTTCTGCCTATATAGATGAACACAGGATACGAGATTTAGAATAAGGAAAGTTCACTTATTAAAAGCACTTTTGGGATAAAAACAAGAGAAATTTGCAAGTTATTCTACTGCTAACTATATTAGCCACCTAAGGTCTTCTAGATTTCTCTCCTTGTATCTTTTGCTTCCCTTCTTCCATCCTTAATTCCTCAGAGGACTTGCTTACAGAGGTGCTTACATGAGGTCATCTGAGGTGTAGGGGAAGGTGAAGAAGAGCAGTTAGTGGGTACGAGCTGTGTGGTTTCTGTAAGTTTTCTGTGAATACTGGCTCTGCTGAAAACTAATCTGCCTGCCACTGTCCTCATTAATGTGCCTTAGTAACTATTGCTAATGCCTAAGGTTACCATCAACACCTACCAGCTTACTATACTATGATTTGTATTCCTCTTCTAGGACATGTCCTTTCTTGAGCACAGGAAACTTAAACATTCCATGATCAGGTCTACTCAACTCTGGGCAGCTGTTTACATAGCCATTTATCTGTATACCTAATTCAATAGCTGACACTGAAATAGATAGCTTTTCTATAAGACCTGGGTTCCTCTCTAAACCCACTTTTTAAAAAAAAGTCATTTGTTTAACTGAAAAATTGTATGTATTTACTGTACATCATATTTTAAGTATATCTACATTATGGAATAAATAAATAGAGCTAATTAATTAAAATTATGCATTATGTCACATAGTTATTTTTATTTTGAGACAATAACTACTCTTAGCATTTTTAAAGAATATAGCATATTATTATCTAAAGTCACCGCCTTATAGAACACATCCCTTGAACTTATATGTCCTAAATAGAATTCTGTATTTTTTGAACAACATCTACTCAACACCTTCCCCACAAATATTCAGCTATGAATAACCATTTTACTCTATTCCTGTGAACTTTTTTTTAGCTTCCACATGACTGAAATCATGCAATATATGTCTGTGTCTTGCATATTTTACTTTACATAATAACCTCCAGCTTCCTTCAACTTGTTGCAAATAACAGGATTTCCTTCAGTTTTCTGGTTGAATGGTTTTTCACTATTTATATGTAACACATTTTCTTTATTATTCATTCACTGATGAACAGTCAGGTTTATTCCATATCTTGTCTACTGTGAACAGTGTCACAATAAATATGGGAGTGCAAATGTTACTTTGATGTCATTTCCTTTCTGTCTCTTTGATTTCATTTGCTCTGAATATATACTTAGTAGTGGCATTATTAGATCATATCATAGTTCTATTTTTCACTGTTTGAAAACCATAATAGCTGTCCTAATTCACATTCCTATACAACAGTATATAAAAGCTTTGTTTTTTTCTCCTCATAGTGAACAACTCTTAATTTCTTTTCTCTTTTTGATAATAGTCATTCTAACAGTATGAAGGCGTTGTGGCTTGTATCTAGACGGCCCCCTAAATCCTCAGGCAGTCATAGATGAGGCTTTTTGGAGGTGGCTGGATTTAGATGTGTGAATATGAATTAAGGATGCATGAAAACTAAATTATTTCAATGATTAGCTTACATAGGTCTAGGTGTGGATAATGGGAAGGCCCACCCTGGGTGTAGCTGGCACCAACCAACAGACTTATAGCCTGAATGGAATAAAAGGTGAAGTGAAGCTTGCTGCTGCTTCTGCTTCTTGCTGCCTCCTGCCTTCTATGTCATGAACTGTTTCTCCTCAGGAATGCCCCTTTACCACGATGCCCTGCAGTGCAGCTAGTGAACTATGGACTGAATCCTCTAGGAATTGTGAGCTAAAATAAACCTTTCCTTCTTTAGCTGGTGGGTGTCAGGTGTTGTGTCTGAGTGACAAGAAAATTAATCAAGACAGGAAGGATATACTGGAATGGTTTCATTTGGATTTCCTTGATAATTAGTAATGTTGCTCCTTTTTCATATATTCGTGTACTATCTGTGGGCCTTCTTTTAAGACATGCCTATTTGTTCCTTTTAAAATGAGGTGTTTATTTTGCTACTGTTAGCTCCTTATATATTCCAGATATTAACTTTTTATCTGATAAAGAGTTTGCAAAGATTTTATCCTATTATATAGGTTGTCTGTAAAATCTGTAACCTGTAGAATGTTTTCTTTGTGGCACAGAAGCTTTTTCAGTCTGACATAATCTCGTATGTCTACCTTTCCTTTTGATACCTGTATTTGGGCAAGGGGGGTGCTGTATATCCAAAAGGTCATACTCAAACCAATGTCAGGATAACTTTTCTTTATTTTTTATTAGTTTCATATTTTCAGGTCCTACATTTAAGTCTTTAATTTATGCTAAGTTGATTTTAATATATGGTGTGACGTAAGATATAATTTCCTTCTTTTGCATGTTGACAGCCAGTTTTCCTTGATACCATTTATGGAAACTCTGCCCTTTATCATGCATTCTTGGTATCTTTGCTGAAAATCAACTGGATAAGAATGTATGTATTTCTGTGTTATCCATTCTGTCGCATTGGTTCATATATCTGTTTTTAAGCCAGTTCCAATTCAACTTCCTTATTGTAGCTTAATAGTATATTTTGAAGTCAGATAATGTGATGCTACTAGCTTTGTCTTTTCACTCAAGACTTCATTGGCTATTTTGGGTCTTTTGTGTTCATAAAATTTTAGTATTATTTTTACTATTCCTTAAAGAATGTTATTGATATTTTAATTGAGATCACATTGATTCTGTAGGTCACTTTGTATAACACGGACATTTCAACAGTATTAATTTTTCTAACACATGAACCTGGGATATCTTTAAATTTTTTATGATTTCTTCAATTTTTTAATCAGTGTTTTTATGCTTTTCATAGAAAATTCCTTTTCATCCTTGGTTAAGTTCATTAAGTATTGTATTTGTTTGTAGATAGTATAAATGGGAATTTTTCTTGATTTCTTCTTCAGGTAGCTTCCTGCTAATGTGCAGAAACAGTTATGGCCTGTACCTAGATTTGTATCTAGATGTCCCCCCAAAGCCTTATGTGCTCACAGGTGGGCCTTTTAGAAACTGGCTGGATCTAGAGAATGAGATACTGGGATTAAGGGTGTGTGGTACTTAATTAGTCCACTGACTGGAATTAGAATAGTTCAGTGTATGGCTGAATGGATTTTGAGAACAGAAACTCTACCTTGAGTGTGGGTGGTACCACCTAAAAGGCTTTTAGCCTTGATTGAATAAAAGGGAAAGGTAGGCTCCCTTTCACTGTTCGCTGCTTCCTGCCTGCCATGCCATGAACTGTTTCTCCTCTGCAACACTGCTCTGCCATGCTTCCCTGCGTTGGAGCCAGCCAACAATAGACTGAGACCTCTAGAAACTGTGAGCCAAAATAAAGTTTTACTCCTTTAACTTGTGGGTGTCAGAAAGTATCTAGACAAACACCACTGATTTTTTTGTGTATAGAGTTTGTACCCTGAAAGCCCACCATAGAAAACAATTGAAATCCATAAGAAAGTTTTAAATAGAAACTCAGGAAATTAAAACATGATTGAAAGTATGGGTATTAGAAGCAACAAAGCTGAAGACAGTGTTAGACCTAAAGGACAGGGCTGTAGTCAATGACTAATTAATGAGAAATGTTTTTAAAACAACAATGGAACACGAAAAATAGATTTAACAGGTTCTAGATGACTTAAAAAGGACAAAGACAAGAGTAACGGGAATTAGTAAAAAACCAGAAGATAGCACAAAGGCCATAAAAAAATCTGTTTACATGAGTAAGAGCAGAAAACGTTCCAGACATGAAAAAAGAATTTAATAAACAGGCAAGTCAAGTATATGGAACCCAGAACAGCCATGATCAGGAAAAAGAAAAGAAACATTTTGCATCACATAATAATTAAAATACCAGAAAAGCAATGCATGAACAGAATCTTTTTGTTGTTGTTGTTGTTTTGTTTTTTTTTTGAGACAGGGTCTTGCTATGCAGTTCAGGCTGGCCTTAAGCTCACTTTGTAGCCCAGGCTGGTCTCAAAGCATGAACAGAATCTTAAAGTCTGCTAGAGAAAAACAATGAATCACCTATAAAGGAATACCTATGAGAATTACAACGTATTTCTCAACACAAGCCGTAAAAGCAAGGAGAGCATGGAATGAAGTGTTTCAAGCTCTTGAAGAAAACAACTTTAAACCTAGACTTTTTGTCTTTTAAAACTGAAGGAGAAATAAAATACTTCCCTGATAAATAAAACCTAAAAAAATTCATAACCACCAAGCCAAAACTCAAAAATTCTAAATGCTATTCTAGGAGACAATGAATCTAACTGGTAAAACATGCAATAAAATGAACACATTAATAGGTATAGTAATTAAACAAAGGTAAATAAAGCAAAAATTAATACAATGACAAGAACAAGTCAGTACTTATCAGTTGCAACCATCAATGTAAATGGACTGAACTCCACAATGAAAACACACAGATTAGCAGAATGGATCAAAAAAACAAATTCAAACAGTATGTTATAACAAGAAACACATTTAACAAACACACAAAATTCACAGATTAAAAATCAAAGGATAAAAAAACAATAGTCCATGCAACAAAAACCTGAAAACAAGCAGGAATAGCTATCCTATTTTCAGACAAAGTGGGTTTCAAGCTAAAGCTCACCAAAGGGGCAAGAAGAACATTAAATATTGGTTAATGTACTACTCAATAGGAAGAGAGAAAAATTACAAACATGTATGCACCAAATTTCAGTACATGCAGCTTCATAATAGGAACTGTAATATATGTAAAATCTCAGATAGACATCAATACTATTATAATGGGGGACTCTCAATATCCAACTATCACAAACAGATCAACTAAAAACAATCAACAAAGGAATATCAGAGTTGAACCAAATCTCTGAACAAATGGAATTGATAGATATATACAGAATGTTCCACCCAACAATGGAATACATATTTTCTTTGACTTCACATGGTACTTTCTCCAAAATAGATCACATGCTACTGTATAAGGTATGACTAAGCAAATGCAAGCAATTAAAAATATACCATGCATATTATCAGATCACATTGCAATGAAACTAGAAACCAGTAGCAAATGAAACTACAGAAAGTATGCAAATACCAACAGTTAAAAACCACACTCTTGAATAATCAAGGGGTTACAGAGAAAATATAGGAAGAAATGACACTTCCTAGAATTAAATGATAAATCCAATATAACATACCAGAACTTATGGGACTCCGTGAAGGCATTCCTACAAGGGAAGTTCCTAGTGGTGAATGCCCACATAAAACAAACAACAAAACAGGATGTGCTCAAAGCAAATAATATAATGATGCATCTCAAGGTCTCAGGAAAAAAAGAACATTTCAAAACCAGAGTTTGTACATGGAAGGAAATTATAAAGATCACAGCAGAAATTAATGAAATGACTTAACTGTTAGGGGGATCATGAATTGTAAATTGACATATATCTGCCCTAGGCTCTCCTTGCCCTGCCTGTCTTGTGGGCCAGGTCTGGAATGCAGAAATCCCCAGCTGTAAACTGACATAGTATCTGTTCTAGGCTCTCCTTGTCCTGCCTTTTGGGACCAGATTAGAAAGTGGAAACTCCTGCTTTTTTCTGGTCACAGCAGGAAGCCCTAAGGCTAATAACTGCTGTGGTACCCACAGGGCAAAATAAGACCTGCTAAAGAGGATAAGGCAGCTGGGGAAACTCTCCTCCTTGTCCTCATCCTTGTCCTTGCAAGAATGTTTCAATCTTCCTAGCCATAGCAGTCTAGTTACCATTACTGTTCCTGGCAACACCAACTGCCCTTCACCCAGTTTTTCTGACTCAGAGGTAATGAATAAATACCAAGGGTTTGGGTGCCGGGTGGTGTTTTGGTTCTAGAGAGCAACTAGTGGTCCCAGATCCCTGCTCTGCCCTCCTCTACTTTGTCTCTTGCTCTTTCTTTCCTTTCCTATCATGCGCCACAACTGGGGCAGGAGACTGGAACCCATTACAGAGGTCTCCAATAGCTGGCACCCTGAGGAGAGTCTCTAATAACCACCGAACATTTTACCCCGAGTGTTACTTAGGCAGCACATTTCCTTACATATGTCTGCCTATCCTAAGTGTCACTTGGGCATCATTTCAACCAGTCAATTCTTATATTGAATAAAATTGATAGCATTGTCATCTTTATATTTCCTATTATCTTATAAAAATTAATGAAAAATATACAATTTTTGGTCATTTTGTATTTAAATAATTGGACTGGTAAGTAATTAAAAAACAATACAGTGAATCAAAGAGTTGGTTCTTTGAAAGAAAAAATAAAATAGAAAAACTACTAGCCAATCTAACCAAAAGAAAAGGAAAGGCACAAATTAATGTAATCAGAAATATAAAGGTGAAATTGCAATGGATATTGCTGAAATGCAGAAAATTATTAGGACCTACTTCACAAACATATATGCCAAATGACTGGGGAACTCAGAAGAAATGAAGATATATATAATTTGCTAAAAGTGAACCAATAAGCCTTAAAAGTCTTTAAAAAAACCAGTAATAGAATGGGAAAAAAAATCTTGCCATCTATTCCATTGACAGAGCACTAACATCAAGAATATATAAAGAACTCAAAAAATTAGACCACCTACATTAAAAGGCCCAATCAAAAAACAGGCCATTCAAATGAATAGACATTTACCAGAAGTACAAATGGCCAATACATAGGTGAAAAATATGCTCATCATTGCTGGCTATTAGAAAAATGCAAATTAATACTATACTGAGAAACCATCTTATCACAGAAAGAATGGCTATCATCAAAAAATATCATAATAACCAATGCTGGTGAGGATGTGGTAAAAAAGGAATTTTACTACATTGTTGGTGGGAATTTCAACTAGTAGGACAACTATGAAAATCGCTGTGGATATAAACTAGAAATTCCACTTGATCCAGCTATCCTCCTCTTAGGTTTCTTCCCTAAAGAGTTAAAATCACCATATTAAAGTGATACATACACACCCATGTTTACAGCAGCACAATGTATAATAGCTAGATCTTAGAAATGTGTCCATCAACAGATGAATGGATAAGGAAAATATGGTATTTATATACAATAGAGCACTATGCTGTCATAAGAAAGATACATTTGATGTATGCATACATAAGTTGATGTAACTTCAGAACATAATATTAAGTGAAATAAGTTATTTCACTTCATATTCCTTGTCTTTGAATACAAGGAAAAGTTTTTTGAAGACTCTGAGATATCTGCTTATTCCTCAGTGACCTGAATCATGCTCATGCAGCTATCCTACCTACAAGGGAGACCGACAAAATGAGTAAAATATTTAAAGCTTATTTGTCTTATTTTTGCTTTTTAGGACGCAGGCCTTCTACAAAGGCATGCAAAGTAAAATGAACATATAAACAGGTGGTAAAATAGTGAACTAGAAATATCTTCCACAATAGAGGATAAAAATACAATAAAATAAATATGTATTAGGTAGTAATAAGTATTATGAAGAAACAAACTATATAAGGAAGGAAACATTTAATGTATGTATAGAGTAGGTGGGTCACTATTAGGGTAGTTAAGGTTTTCTCCAATAAAGAAACAATTAGGTAGAGACAGGAAAGAAGTTAAGAGACTTACGGATATCTAAGGGCAGAATCTTGAAAATACAAGAAACAAGTGCTTGTACTCAAGAAATGGAGAGCAGAGAATGTAAATATAGTAGAATGAATTGGGGAGACATGTGGTCATTGGTGGTATCACAGGAAAAGGAAAAACACTGAGGTAAGATGTTGTGATAAACCCAACTTTTAGGGAGTAATCACTTAGGCTAATCACTTATTAGCCTTGTCTTTCACTACATCTCCATTGATAAATTGAAAACAGTGAGTATATCCAACACTCTACCACACCACAATGTTTAATTCTAACTCAGTTTAGAAAACAGGAATTTGAAGTTAATACTAGTAAAAGCTCTCAAGCACTCTATTAGAAATAGGATAGGTCCTTAAGATTAAGCCATATAACCTATTGATCCTTGTCATATAATTGTGCTAGGAATGATATAAAAAGCAAACTTTATCGATCTATTTCATAGATAATCCACTGGAGTATCTGTATCTCAGTTACTTTTCTCATTATTGAGACAAAACACCTGACACTCAAAGTTAAAGGACAAAAGGTTTATTTTGGTTCACAGTTTGCACAGGTTTCAGTCTATAATTGGCTGGCTCCAAAGGAGCATGGCATAGCAGAGGGGCATCACAGGGGAGAATCAGTCAATTGCAAATGGGCAGGAGACAGCAAAGGAGGAAGCAGCAGTGTAATGGGTGATACACTGTGTCAACCTGAGAAGTTTGGAAGCTTAACTAAGTAACTCAGCAGTTCTATATTCTAGGGTATAGAGGACATGGCCTTACCTCTAGGATATTGTTCACTGAGTCAATTTAAGAAGTTTGTAAGTTTAAGTGACTCAGCTGGGGCCAGGGTCCTCACTTTGTAAACATCTTGAGCATGTGCAAGAGGGAGCAGAGATGATGTGAATGCTACACTTGCCGCAGGGCAATATAAGGTAGAAAAAGAGGCTTGCTCTCACCCTCTTGTGCTCTTGTTGCTTTTGCTGTCTTCTGCCACCTTGAGAGTTTGTTTGGAGGTTCTAGCAGGGAAGCGCAGCTACAGGTATACCCTTGACGAAGGAACAGTCCTCCTCTATTGGGGGTGGTTGTCCTCTTTGACCAAGCATGCAGCTTCTGGACAGACACACATGGAGTATTGAGGGAGGAAGGGGACACCCACCTAGCCAGCCAGATCAGCCAAATCAACCCTGGCGATCAATGGGGTGACAGATGTCACAGCCAGATCACCCTTACATCCTCTGCCACCTCGAACGTTGCCCCTGTGCCTTGCCACCCTGCCTTGGAGCCAACTGACTGTGGACTGAAACCTCCACAAACTGTGAGTTAAATATACCTTCTGTTCCTTAACTCTGGGTGTCAGGTATTTTATCCCAGCCATGAGAGAAAAGTAACCAAGACAAGCAGAAAACAACAATAGCAGCCCCCTTTCTGTTCCTTATATTTTATCCAGGCTACCAGGCCCTAGGCTGGATAGCACTAATACCCAGGTTGGGGTACCCTTAATCCTAGCATCAAATCATGAATCAATCCCAGCATCACATATTCTAGATACAACCACCTCTGAAAAGCCCCACCTGTGACCTCATGAGACCTTAGGGGAACAGCTAGACACAAGCCATAACAGTTTGTTATACTTGACCATATTGTGAGTCTCTAAAAATAATTTGTGGAATATTTTGATATGTATTATGCTATGGAAAAACTGGCAAGCTCCCTGATGCAAGTAGGAAGGCTTGCACTGGAGAAGCGGTGCCTCTCCCCAAATAAACAACCAGGCCCACATTAGACAAAGGGCACCACTCCCCAACAAGAGTAAGCTGGCTCCCACCACATGATACTATTTTTAAGATATGTCAAACGAGTACTGGGGAGTGCCGGGGATGTGCCTCAGTTGTACAGCACTTGTCTAAATGACCCCCAAAGCCTCATATGGTCACAGGTGGGACTTTTCAGAGGTGGCTGGATCTAGACTGTATGATGCTGGGGTTAAATGTGTGATGCTGGGATCAAGGGTACGTTATTATTAAACTAGTCCACTGACTGGTTTGGCATAGTTCTGGGAGTGGATAATAAGCAGGCCTTTCCTAGTGTGAGTGGTACCCATACTAAGGGTAGATAGCCTGTATTGAATATAATAGACAGAAAGAGGGCTGCTGTGACTACTTGTTGCTTGCTGCTTCACTTCACTGTTTCGCTCCTTCTGCCTACTATGAAATGTATCTCCGCTGGGATGCCCCTCTGCCATGCTACCGTGCTTTGGAGCCAATCAACAAAGGATAGAAACCTCTAAAAACTGTGAATCTAATGATGCACATTAAGGTCATAGAGGAAAAAAAAGGATAATACAAGCACAAAGCAAATATAAGGAAGGAAATAAAGATTAGAGAAAAAAATCAATGAAATCAAGACCAAAAAACAATACAAAGGTCAGTGAACTGAAGAGTTGGTTGTTCAAAAGAATAAACAAAATAGACAATCCCTTAGCCAATATAACCAAAAAGCAGAAACAATATGCAAATCAACGTAATTGTAAATAAAAAAAGATGAAATCTCAATGTACATTGCCAAAATAAAAAAACAACTAATTTGCAAACCTGTACTCAAATAAATTGAAGAACTCAAAAGAAATGGATGGATTTCTAGATACATATGAATTATCAAAACTCAACCAGTATTTGAAAACCTGAATAATCTGTAACAGGCAATTAAACAAAGTGATTTAAAAAAAACTATTAAATAAGAAAGTACAGGCCCTAATAGACTCACTATCAAGTTCTACAAAAAATTCCAGTTAGATCTAACACCAATCAAGCTTTTTAATACAATTGAAAGGAAAGAAGTACTCTGAAAGTTAGTCCTAGAAGGTACCATTATCAAGATTCCAAAACCAGTCAAGGATCCAACCAAAAAAGAAAACTTTTAACATCTATTTTATGAATATAGATGTAAAAATAATCAACAAGATACTGGCAAACAAATTGTAATAAATCATCCAAAAGAGCACATACATCATGACTAAGCAGGCTTCATTGATGGAGACCACTAAAAAGGAGCCCAGAGCAGGACTTATATTAGCCAATGGGCTTTTCGTGTTTACTTGTAAATCTGCCCAAAGCCTAGACTGCTTGTCTGGAAATGGGCAGTGGACTCATAGTAAGTGATCCTGTGTGAGTCACTGATCCTTCCTGAGGCCTGTAATGGCAGATGAAGCTGGAAAGCCTCAAAGGATAAGAAAAGATCACAGCCAAGGACACCTGGATCCAACCTCAACTAGATAAAGACTGTAGCCTCAGGCATCTCACTCCTGGATGGATTAACTTAATACTTACTTGGAGAAGTCCTTGAGTGGCTCTGCCCTTGAGTATTTCCCTCTCTTCTTCTGATAACCAAATAAATATGGGCCACCCAGAGAAGGTCTTGGTCTTAGCCTTGAAAGAATCTTGAATTCTGTGAGAGAGCTTCGATCCTCCTGGAGCCCTGAAATCATTTCATTTGTGTCTTTTTATTTAGCCTTCACCATACACTCATTTGAGAGACTGTAGACTTGATCATCCCACAATAACTAAGGGATATTATTAACCCAATACTTCATCCCAGGGATGCAAGGATAGTTCAACATATGCAAATCAATAAAGGTAATTCATCACATAAACACATACAAAGACAAAAATTGCATGATCATCTCAATAGATCCAGAAAAAAAGCTTCTGACAAAATCTAGTATCCTATCATGAAAAAAGCATTGAGGAATATAGGTAAAAAAGGACCTGACCTCAAGCTAATAAAAGCCATT
The DNA here is from genome assembly GCF_000276665.1 of Chinchilla lanigera. Classification (NCBI taxonomy): domain Eukaryota; kingdom Metazoa; phylum Chordata; class Mammalia; order Rodentia; family Chinchillidae; genus Chinchilla; species Chinchilla lanigera. The sequence goes on from NW_004955446.1 coordinate 4,623,791, forward strand.
CATGACAAATATACTAGCAACATGATATTAAATGTGAAAAAAACTGAAAGCGTTCCCTCTAAAATCATGAACAAGACAAAGATTTCCACTATCACCACTCCTATTCAATATGACATTCAAAATAGTAGCAATGGCATTTAGGCAAGAAAAAGAAATAAAAAGGTCATGTATAGGAAAGGAAGAAGTAAAACTGTTATTACTTCCAAGTGATGTGATGTTCTGCATAGAAGACCCCCCAAAATACAACAAAAGACTCAAAATTAATAGCCAATATCATCAATACAGCTGGATACAAAACAAACATACAAAAATCCAATATTCATATACACTAATAATGAACCCACTGAGAAAGAAAACAGGAAAGATTACCATGTTCAATAGCATAAAGAAAAATTAAATACTTAAGAGTTAATTACAGGATGTGAAAGATCTCTATAATAAAAAATTACAGCAATCTGAAAAAGGAATTTGAAGGGAAATAAGAAAATGGAAATATATCCCATGTTCCTGAAGAGGAAGAACCAACATAGACAAAATGGCCATACTTCCAAAATTGATATACAGATTTAACACAATCACAGTCAAAATACCGATAGCACTCTTCATAGAATTAAATAAAATAATCCTATATTATATATGGAAACAAAGGAGATACAAAACAGCAAAAGCAATCTTGACTAACAATAGCAAAAACGGTAGACAACACAATCCTGGATTTGAATTTATATTACAGAACTATTGTGCTTAAAATCAACATAGTACTTGTACAAAAACAGAAAGCAGGATCAATGGAACAGAATGAATGATGCAGAAACAACCTTAAAGATATTCAATTATGTGATCTTTGGCAAAGGTGCCAAAAACATACATTGGAGGAAAGATAGCCTATTTAATGCAAAGTATGGGGAAAATTGGCTATGCACATGCAAAACATTTAATCTAGACCCATTTCCCTTACCATGTATTAAACTCAACTCAGACTAGATAAAAAACTAGCTTTAAAATAGAATCACTTAACCTGATAGAAGATAAAATCAGTAACTATTGAAGTCATAGGGCTAGGAAAGGATTTCCTCTACAGACCCCCAAGATTATATCAAACTAAAAAGCTTTTGGACAGCAAAGGAAACAATCAAAAGAGTGAAAAGACAACCTAAACAATGGGACAAATTATTTTGCCAATAGTCCTGCAATAGTATACTAATATCTACAATATATAAAGAGCTAAATAAACCAGACCTCCCCCAAGTAAAAGGCCAGTTAAAGAAAAATGGACAAGTGAAATGAATAGATACTTCTCAGAAAAAATATAAATGGCCAATAAATACATGAAAAAATGCTGACTATCTCTGGCCATTAGAGAAATTCAAATTAAAACAACACATACCATTTTATTTCAGAAAGAATATCAAATTATCAATTATCAAAAATTGATAAATTTTTGATAATTATCAAAAAATGATAATCAAATTATCATTATCAAAAAATCAAATAATAATAAATACTGGGAGGATGTGGGGAAAAAGAAACCCTTCTACATTGTTGATGGCAATGTAAACTAGTACAACCACTATAGAAATCAGTATGGAGACTCCTCAAAAAACTAAACTAGAGGTTCCATTTGACCCAGCTATTCCCCTTCTAGGTATCTTCCCAAAGGAGCTAATGACACCACATTATAATGATATATGTACATTTATAGCAACACAATTCATAATTGCTAAATCTTGGAAGTGGCCTATATATCCATCAACAGAATAACCTTTTTAAAATTTATTTTAAAAATAAAAGAAGGAAAACATTAACAAACAGACATCCATTTACAAAATAGCATAAGAACAATACAAACAATATAGAGTTACAGCCTCTATATTCCTACAGTGGCAGGAAATTAACAATAGTTGTTGTATCACGCATTGATATCTTCAAAGTGGTTTCTCAGGAAAACAAACTGAGATATGCAATCAAATAAGTAATCATTGACTGTTCTTTTCAGAAAAGCAATAGAAGTAAGTAGTACATCTATGTTAGCTATCCTGGATATACATACATACATAATTTCCCCTTCTTTCTTTTCTCTTTTCCCTCACCCAGTTGCTCTTTTCTTTTGAGCATTTTCCTTTCATTTCACAATGTCTATCACACCTCCTAATTTTTATTCACTCTTTCAGATTCTTATATTAGTAAGATAATACATTGCTTACACATGGAGGTCTGGTTTATTTCACTTCTGAGTATGGTCTCTAGTTGTGACCAGTTACCTGTAAAATCTCAACTGTCCCTCAGACAAAGGTCTTCTATCTAGAACCTATGAAGAATTAAAAAACATCAGCCCCTCCCAAATTCAAGGACCCAATCCAAAAATGGGCATCTGAGATGAATACACACTTCTCAGTTAAAGAAATACAAATGGCAAATAAACACATGAGAAAATGTTCAACATCATTAGTCATTTGAGAAATGCAAATTAAAACAACATTGAGATTCCATCTCACCTCAGTAAGAATGGCTATCATTAAGAAATCAACCAATAACAAATGCTGATAAGGCTGTGGAGAAATAGGAACTCTTCACTGCTGGTGGGAATGCAAACTGGTGAAACCACTGTGGAAATCAGTTTGGAGATTCCTCAGCAAACTAGGTCTAGAGGTCCCATTCAACCCAGCTATTCCCCTTCTGAGTATTTTCCCAGAAGATCTGAGAGCATCATATCACAGCGATATATGTGCACCCATGTTTATAGCAGTGCAATTTGCAATTGCTAAATTGTGGAAGCAACCCAAATGTCCATTCACTAAGGAATGGATAAAAAAATTGTGGTACTTTAATATAATGGAATATTATTCAGCTATAAAGAAAGATAAACTCTAGGTTTTTACAGAATAACTTAACATGTACAACTTTCATATAACAGAGTACTACTCTGCCATAAAGAAAGATAAACGAGTTATTAGTAGGAAAACGTATGCACTTTGAGAACATAATGACATATATGCTTAAATAAAACATGGTTTCTCTTGTATAAGAAATCTAAATATTAAGTAAAGAACAAAATAAGAGACAATGGGAACTGGGGAGACAGATCTTTTATAAAAGGGAAAGGGATCAAGTGATGGAGGGAACTGGAGGGAGAGGAGTGAATGGGAATGAGAAAAGGAACTCAGATGTTACACACATGTACATATACCAACTCCACAGAAGTGAAGTAATGTTTTGTACTGCAAAAAAAAATTGACTAACATTTTATAAAAAACAAATTTGAAAATGTTGCTAAATATTATATTTCATATGTACTTATGGTTTATGGTGCTGATATAGTTAATGTGGGAAAAAGATACGGGTATCCCTTCCTATTCAAATCTACTTAGTGTGTGGTTTCAGATTGTGAGTATCAAAAATAAACCAAGGAATGTGGATCACTGAAAGTATGTTTTAATCTGTTTGCTTCCAGAGCAATACATGAGATCTCATATAGTCATTTCACTCAAGATTTGAAAAGGTAATATCTAGCAATCTATTTTGTTATATTTAGCATACAAATGTAATCCAAGTAGGGATTTTGCCATGTTTCTAATTTAATGTACACAATTGCTTTTTGGGGAACAAGGAATATGCAAAGTAAGTATTTTCATATGAAGATAATGCTTACTGTTAAAATAATAGCTATTTATATCCAGGTAGGTATATTATAAAATATTCATTATTATGAACATCTTTAAGAGAAAGATAACAGATCCATGACAATATCACATTTCATAAAAGCACTGATTTTACAATGTTTCTACTTGCCAAATGAAGACAAATTAATAATTCAGCTATCTCTAAACTGCCACAAATCAATACAAAAGCTTTTAACTCAACTGAGGAAAAGTACCTTAAAAAACAGTTGCTTTATAATACAGACTATTCCATTCTTGTTTTGAACCAGACACATCATCAAACAAAAACCAAAAATAAGTCTTTCCAAAGAAAGGGCAGTATTCACTGACAAGAAAACATACAGAAAAAGTAACCAGTGACTGCCAAAACATGTAAGGTATCTATTAAGCTAGAAGAGCAGGAACCAAACTGCCAAAAGTAATGACCTCAAGCATAATCACCTGGAGAATGTAATAGAATGCAGATAGAAATTTAGGAGGTGGGGCTGGGGATTTAGCTCAGCGGCAAAAGCGCCTGCCTGGCAAGTGCAAGGTCGTGAGTTCGGTTCCCGGTACCAGAGAAAAACCAAAAAACAAAAAAAAAAAAATAAAAAAATAAAAAAATAAAGAAATTTAGGAGGCACAGTGGGGCTGAAGATAGTACACTTTTGACAAGTTCTCAAGTCATGTTAATGACGTTTGTCCATGTAGCCCACCTTGAAAAACAAGCCATAAACTGTGTTTTAAAAGTCTCTACAATTGAGATGCTGTTAGGAGAACTATACTATGAGTCAAAATTGTACTAAAATGTTTTCCTTAAAAAATTATTATGTTTTAGATATAAAAATCCTCAATAAGATACTGGCAAACAGAATGCAGCAAATCAGCAAGAAGATTATATATCATGACCAAGTAGAATTCATCACCATGCAGAGATGATTCAGCATATGGTAATCAATAGAAGTAATAAACTATATTAACAGAAATCAAACAAAACCCACATGATCATCTCAATAGACACAGAAAAGGCATTCGATAAAGTCCAACACCAATTCAAGAGAAAAACCCCACAGAGAATTGAAATAGATGGTCTTTATCACAATCTAATAAACGACATCTATGACAAACCAACAGGCAACATCATACTAACTGATGAAAATCTGAAAGCTTTTACTCTAAAATCAGGAAGAATACAAGGATGTAGTTCTAAAAACATTAGCCAGAGCAATCAGACAAGAGAAAAAAAATAAAAGGAGTAAAGATAGGAAAAGAAGAAGTTAAATTATCATTATTTGTGGATGACATGCTGCTGTACATAGAAGACCCCAAAAACTCCACCAAAAGACTTCTAGATTTAATAACCAAATTCAACTGCATAGCTAGATACAAAGTCAACACCCAAAAATCATTAACTTTCCTATACACAAGTAATGAACTCACTGAGAGAGACATGAGGGACATGAGGGAAGCCACTCCCTTTACAGTGGCATCAGAAATAATGCAATATTTAGGAATCAATCTAGCAAAGGAAGTAAAAGACTTTTACATTGAAAACTACAGTACACTGAAAAAGGAGACTGAAGATATCAGAAAATGGAAAGATATCAGAAAATGTTTTTACCCTTGATCTTGGGTAGAAAAAAACAATAGAGTGAAAATGGCCATACTGCCAAAATTGTAGTACAGATTTAATGCAACCTCAATCAAAATACCAATAGTATACCTCACAGAACTAGAGAAAATAATCCAAAAATTCATTTGGAGCCAGAATGGACCTAGAATAGCAAAGGCAATTCTGAGCAACAATGGCAAGGCCCAGGGAATCATAATCCCTGACTTGAAATTACACTACAAAGCTACAGAGATAAAAACAGCGTGGTACTGGCAAAAAAAAATATATGGATAAATAGAACAGATTAAAAGATACAGGGGCCTGGTGTAGTGGTGCACGCTTGTAATCCTAGCACATGGGAGGCTGAGGCAGGAGGATTCTGATGAGTTCAAGACCAGCCTGGGCTACAAAGTGAGCTCAAAACCTAAACCACAGCCTAAACCACATAGTGAGATCCTGTCTCAAAAAGACTAAATAAATAAATAAATAAAGATACAGAAACAACCCTAAGCACACTCAGTCACCTTATTTTTGATAAAGGGTCAAATACCCTCACTGGAAGAAAGATAGCTGCTTTAATAAATGGTGTTTGAAAAACTGGATTTCTATGTACTGAAGATTAAACCTATACCCACAATGGGGGTCTAAAGCTAGACCCAATGTCTCTTACATTGCACTAAACCAAAGTTAAAATGCATTAAATGTTAAAACAGAAACAATCTGCTAGAAGATAAAATAAGTAGAACTCTTGAAGACATAGGTACAGGCAAAGACTTTATGAACAAAACCCCAACTGCACAAGAAATATTACAATAAACACCTGGGATTTTATCTTACAAAAGTTTTTGAACAGCAAAAGAACCAACAACAAAGTGAAGAGACAACCCACAGAACAGGAAAACATTTTTGCCAGCTGTTCCTCAGATAAAGGACTAATATCTATAATATATAAAAGACTCAAATCAGAACCCAAATTTAAGGAACCCATTCAAAATGGGCATCTGCAATGAATACACACTTCTCAGATGAAGAAATATAAACTGCAAATATATGAAAGAAATGCTCAACAACACTGGTCATTCAAGAGATGCAAACTACAACAACACTGAGATTCCTTCTCACTCTGGAAAGAAAGACTATTATCAAAAAATTAACCAATAATAAATGCTGGCAGGGCTGTGGACACTGCTCCACTGTTGTGGGGGTGCGTAGATTGGTGAAACCACTGTGGAAATCAGTGTGGCAATTCCTCAAAAAACTAAAACTAGAGGTTTCATTTGATACAGCCATTCTCCTTGATATCTTCCCAAAAGAATTAAAAACATCATACCACAATGATATATGCACACCCATGTTTATAGCAGCACAATTTGTAATAGCTAAATCTTGGAAATAGCCCAAATGCCATCAATGGATGAGTGGATAAAGAAGATGTGGGTTTTTTTAAAACAATGGAGTGCTATTCTGCCATAAAGAAGGAAAATATTAAGACATTTCTAAGTAAACTGATGCACCTTGAGACCATACTCGTAAGTGACATAAACCAGACACACATGTTAAACATCACAGTGTTTCTCTGCTGTGAGAAACAGCAAGGGTAAAAAAGGTCCAAAATGTATAATAGATATTGGGAAACAGGGAGAAAATGTTCAGATGCGAAGGGAAATGGGGGGGGGGCGGTTAGGGAGAAAAGAAGGAAGGGAAAAGCAAAAAAAGATAATTGCAGAAAAAATGGAAACAACGCTTTTGTAAATAAGGAGGTGAAAAAGAGTTGAAGAGAGAGGAATGGATTGAGGACAAAAGAAGAACCAAGATGCGTCATGTATAGGTACAAATTCTCCATGATGAATGGGATCATTGTGCATATCTAAACTTCTCCAATAAAAATTTTAAACATTATTATTCAGGAGAAGCAATGGTATGCTCTTGAAAGCAGTATCAAGGAAACACTCATAAAGTGCTAGTCACTATTTTAAGAGTAATCTTCAAAATTCTTAAAATTTTAAATATTTAAAAATCGGGGAACCATTAATTTGAATAATCAGAACTTCAGGGTTTCATTGGTAATGATTTCATGGATATGACATCAAAAGCACAGGCAACAAAAGAAAAATAAGTGACTAATCAAACTGAAATGCTTCTGTACAGTAAACAAAATAACAGTGGAGAGGTACAACCTCTAGAATAGTAAAAATATTTGCAAATCATCATACAAGGGGTTATTAAGAAATTAAGAAATGCCTATAACTCTATAGTAAAACATGAATAACCTTCATAAAACTGAACCTGCAAACTCAGAAAAAAGCCAAACAAAATTAACAATTAAAATAGAAATTAATAAGCATATTATGAGTTAAATAGTCTATCAGACTAAAAGAAATAACACAAACATCATGCTTCAGACTGTATAGATACTTTGCCAAAGAAGACATACAATGGTGAACAAGTGTATGAAAATATGCTCAATATTATTAATCATTGAGGCAATGCAAGTAAAAACTACAGTGAAATTTTACATCATACCACTGAGATGGCTACTATTAATTAAAAACAAACCCTAAAAACACAATGCACAGGTGGAGAAAACAAAGTCCTTTCACATTGCTAGTGGAAATGCAAAAATATTGCCATGGTGGAGATATATGGAGATTTCTCAAAAACTGAAGAACAGAACCACCATATGACTTAGTAACCTCATACAACTATCAGATGATCTAGCAATTTCACTTCTTTGTATTTATATTTAAAAGAATCAGGATCTCAAAGGGACATTAGCATTCTTTTGCTCACTGCAGTACTACTATTTAGGGTAGCTAAGCTGTGGACACAGAAATGTCCATCAACAGATAAATCGATAAAGAAAATGTGCTATATACATATAATAGAAGACAGTATTTAAAAAGAAAGAAATTCTACACTATGAACAAATTAATTCTGAGGACATAATGCTAAATAAAGTGGCCATTCACAGAAAGGCAAATACTACACGATTCCACTTAATATGAAGTTCAATTCATAGAATTAAAAAAAATGCAATGCTAATTGCCAGAAGTAAGGAAAGATGAAAATGGTGTGTTACTAAAGAGTCAGTTAAGCAATATGAATAAACTGTAAAGCTCTGCTGTGTAACATGACTACAGCCAACAATGATGAATTACACATTGAAAAGTTTGTTGAGAGTAGATCTCATATTAAAATGTTCTTAGTAAAATAAAAACTTTAAAAAAGAACGTAACACAGGACAATTGAAATAAAATAAGAACTTCAATTCTGTGGTAAAGGAGATGTTAATCTCTCGGCCTAAAAACTACAGATGGCCAGCTAAAAGGGCCACCAATCTTCAAGGGAATAATGGCAATATAGCAAAAAGTTGTCAGCAAGAGTACATTTATATGCCTCAAATTTTTCGGGAAACAAACCAGAAGATATAAACAAATTATTAATATTAGGCTTATCAAAATTATAACCATCAGTGGCTAAGACACTATAAATATAGTACTTGAATAAATTTTTAAGGATGATCAACTGCTAGTTTCTAGTATATTTACTCAGTATACTTTTGGATAATTTAGGTTGGAAACAAGTGTTTTTAGTGAGACATAGGTTGAATTCTACCTTGGTTTAGCTTCTGTGCTATTCCTCTTAAGGAATATTTCTCTTCATCCATAGTTACTGGGATTTAAAGTTCTCACAACTTTATTTAAAATATTCCATTTTATGATCTCATGGTCTCCATAGAATCTATCTCACTCTGTACACTATGTCTATGTAATAGATCGATAACTCGTGGTCAACTTATAACCCCCAGCTGAACTGAGAGAGTGTGGTGCTGGGTGTGGGAGGCCCACCTGAGGACTGCTGCCAGCAGCATAAGAGACAGACCTGAAGAAGCAGCAGGCTGTTGGGAGAGCTAAGTGAGACTGTTGCGAGCTGGTAGAAGCTGTGGGGAGCTGGCTTTCCTGATGAACTTGGCTGTTTTCATCCTCCGAGGATTTCAGTACCTCGCTGGCATTGAGAATGGCTTCGGTTCACTTTTGGGGAGCTCTGTTCCTTACTTTGAGCATTGCTTCCTGGTTCCAGAGGGGAAGATGCTGCACTGCCGGCCTCCTGGAAAAGCTTGCTGCGTTGGCTTCCCTGATGGGAACTCAGCCATCCCGATCATTGGAGGAGTTTGGGCCCTCACTGTTGCTGAGGATGGCTGTGGTACCTTTTGGGGGAGTTCTCGTTCTTCTGAGCATCACTTCCTGGCTCCAGTGCAGATCCCTCAGCCTGCTAGCACAGGTCCTTCATCCTGCTGGCACAGACTTTGTAGATTCCATCACTGATCTTTGGGCCTTCCCAGCAGATCCATGAAACAGGCCTGCATGAGATGCTGTCATGGGCTATGGGCCTCCGCTGGATTCGCGGGAGGCATTCTTATGAGCTCTAGGTATTCGGCTGGACTCAGGTAGGACATTGTTGCAGGATCCAGACCCTCAGCTGAATTCCTTGGTCTTAGTGTGCGGACAGATTTCCTGCACTCTTTTGTATATCATTCTTTGGGTGACTATTACAAATAATCTATTTATAAAGTATGTGTCCTGTATTATACTGTTCCCCTTGCAAAAATAACCCCCAAACCAACACAGTCCAGAACAGTGATCTATCTAAAGTGTAAACCTGCTATCAGTGTCTCCATGTTGCTTAAAAATCCTTTAGTGAGGCCTAATAATCTGTCCTTGGGTGGTCCTCCCAACTTCCCACTTGTTTACCAGTCTCTTCTCCAGTCATACTGAACTAGGTGAGGGTCCCAGAGAGAATGAAGCTAATTTACACTGCTGTCCTCTTCCTCATGTTACTCTTACTGCTAGAGCTGCTCTTCCCCGTTTGCATAAGCAATGATAATTTTCATGTTCCAAGTCAACATCTACTCATCTTACCAGCTCAAGTCCCATATCCCTATGAAACATTTTCAGTCCTTTGCAGGTAGAACTAATCACTTCTTCTTTTGCACTCCTACTGTACCTCATAAGATATTCACCACTGAACTTTATTTTCAGTTTTCTTTATATTTTTCTCCCCTCATAAACTTAGGATTTCCGAGAAAAAAGTTCATATTCAATTCATTTCTACATCCTCAATGCACAGTGCCTGACAAGTAAGGCATGATCAATAAATCTGTAAGGCACTGAACTAAGTTTTTCACCTGGACTATTTATTTTGCTCTGCCTAGATCTTTTGATGATTCTATTGAGATATATTGTTGTACAATGCTGAGATAAAAACAACAGCAGCACCACACAAAACAAATGGCTTTTAATGCTCACAAGCTATCTAATTTTGAGCAAAGATATGAGTTGAAGAGGCACAGACACAATCCATCAAAAAGCTTCAAAATAGTGTTCTTTCAATTGTACATTTTGATCTATTAGGAATCGAGAAATTAGTTTCATGCGTCAAAAAGGTTGGGAAAGCTTTATATAATACACCACTGAAGAGTAAAGAAATCAAAAAAGAAAAACAATGAAAACCTTAGAGAGTAACCATGCATCCTGAAGGTGTAACAGACGACCCTGTTTATTTTCGGCAGTGTAAATATGAGAACAACTTCAAGCCCTAAAGTTAGAAAAACAGTAACTCTTGACATTACGGTAAAAATGAGTTAAATAAAAATGCTCAGCCCTTACATGTAGTCCAACTGTAGTTGGAGCCATGATCTATGCTCTTCCCACTGCCATCAGCCAGGTTTGCTGAGGTACTCCTAAGGTATACTGGATACTACCTTCTTCTCTTTAATCGTCTTGGGATATACAGCTCCAGAACTGAAACCCAGTTCCCTGTTATAAGTCTCTGGTTCTTTCCCTGACCCTAACCTGGCTAACCTCTGTGCCACCAGGCTCTTTTACCCACAATCCCTCCATAACTATTCTGTATAACTATTTTTTTTCCTTTTGTTTCTGGACCTTCTTCACATTAAGCACATGGCAGCTTGGCCTACTGCTGACTTTCAATCTGGTCTCACTTATTCCAGAGACCATCTAAATAGCCTATCTATACCATGAGGATTTTAGCATGACCTGCTTTGGGCTGCAATGGTGTGGTATCCAGGTATGCCAAACTACTCCCTGGATGAACTTTTCTTCATTTTAACCCTAGTCTACCAAAATCTACAAGTATAAAGATAAAGGTATTTATTAATTTTGACTCTCTAGACCTAGGGAACTATCAAAAGACTTCTGAGTTATAATTGACTGCTGTCCAGAATAAAGCTCTACTCTAAAACCTACAATGATCTTGATTTTCTTTATAAAACTGAGTGGTTGATAACACTTTGGGTTTCATGATGTTGTCAAAGTATTTTACAAGCAACTCATGGAAAATGCTTCATTTTGCTTTTTACATAAAACAGTATGTCTACACAGACATAAATATATTTACATATATTTGTAAGCCTTTAATTTCATCAGGACTGAGCCTGAATAGTACTGTACTTTCAAACTTGATTTCTGAACAATTGCTTTTATCAAATTTCATCTGCTTCAGACTGTTTTAATTTTAGACAGTATTACTGAATGTTTTTATATTGTTCAGTAGCAATACTGTCTGTTAAATACCAATAAATAACATACATCGTTTAGTTATTCAAATATCAGCTTTCATATCTGAAGTCAACATGAAGTTTTTAAACTCTGCTTACACTCACTTTTCAGAATAGATTCAGCCCTGAGTTGATTACAATATACAAGAATAATCCTAAAATATGTTCATATCTTAACAAGTGTCAGAATATAATAAATTTTATTTGACCGTAACATTTTAAGTGGTACTTGGTCTTCAGTATGCTTTGTTTCTTTAGCAAAAGAATAAACATGCGTGATGAAAAATTTAATAATGTTAACTATGACATACATAATACAAAACATAAAAAATAAATATTTCATTAAATTAGAATATCAGAAATATGTGGAAAGACATTTAGGAACCCTTAAAATATATACATGCTGATCCAGATAAATGTAAATGTAATAGAGTACCCTTATGAAGAAAAACATAAAGCAATAATATGTGGCATCTTCTTGTGAATCCACATGTGAATGACTCAAGAGAAGCTATATTTTAGCAGTAGATAGATAAAGACAGATTCTCACTAAGTGAGGCCAACCGGCATTAACCTAAGAGTTACTGACCAATGGGTCAGTACCAATGTTTATTAAAAAAGAAATCAATATGGAATTTATGAAGAATCTCGTTTTATAGACTATTATTTAGCAAATATCAGTCTGCAACTACTTCAAAGAGTTCATTTGTAGTTTACAAGTCAGTCATAATCCTTTTAATGAATTAAAGTTAAAATAATCTTCAATTTCAACATACCATTAGGTATATGATTATTTCTTTAAAAACATTAGAAAATGTTTCTTTCCATTTCAGCACTACCCCCTTAATTTGCTACATGACTTGGATTAAAATACTTATCTCTGTGGCCTTTAGTTTTCTTGTCTATACAACAGGCAAGATAGATAACTTATACTGCAAATCAGAAATAATGTAGGTAAAGGGTCTAGTACTTTTCTCTTTTTAATTATACTACAGCAGCTTCAGAATTTAAGATTCTGAATTTAGTTAAAAATTATAATTACTTCAAGTAACACTCTATATTATTACTCCTAGCAGTTCATAATTTTTAATCTTCTTGTTGAAATGTACTTAAGAGTTAGTCTTTTATATTTCATTAAACATTTCATATCTTCAGTACTAGCTATGAAAGGAAGAAATTTACTATGTGGGGTTTTTTTGAATAATGAAACTAAGAGTAAATAATTCCATTTGAGAAGGTTCTCTCCCACACTTCAACACACATACTTTCAGCTTAATTTGTTCTTAATCATTATTTTCCATTATTTTAGGATTTAAGTTTTGTGAGTTATTTTGACCAAAATATCCCAACTCACTCGTGAAAGAAGAAAAGGAAATGGGAATTAGAAATCACTTTATATCCCATCCAACAAACAATAATTAACTACCTGTTTTATGGCAAGGTCTGTTAAATATTAAGATGAAAGACCAGCCCTGCCCTTCAGAGGCTCACAGTCTAGCTGGAAGACTCATGTAAATTTTCAGTGTGTTATGCGATACAATCAAGGCAACTATAAAGAGCCTTGGACAAACAAAACCAACTAAATTTGCCTGTGTAAGTTAATCAAAATTTAATATTTAATCCGAGTCTTAAAGTTTGAATGATTTCCTAAGTAGAAAACATAGAGTACAAAAATCAAAACAGCCAGGCGTGGTGGTGCACACCTGTAATCTCAACCCTTGGGAGGCTGATGCAGGAGGATCATTGAGAATTCGAGATCAGCCTGAACTACAAAGTGAGCTCACAGCCAGCCTGAACTGTATAGCAAGACCTGCCTCAAAATGCCCCCTCTCCAAAAAAAAAACCAAAATCAAAACAGAGGGACCAGTTACAGACTGCTGAAAATACTTGTCATTGTCAGGGAATTAAGAGAAATCTGGGCCAAAGAGGTGGCAGTGAGACTCGGGGGATATGAAATGGCAGGAGATGAAAAGGCAAATGTAAGGTGGGACTAACCTGTGAATGAATTTGAACATTATCCTTTGTATGTGATGATCTAGATTTTTTAGGTAAATTTTATTTTATTATGATTTAAGAAGTATACACAAAAGGTTTGAACCATGGCATTGCCCAGTGGGAGCAGAAAATAAAGATAGTTTAAAAATAGGAGGAATCAAATTTAATATTAGTTATGTGTGAGTATGAGCAATGTGGGTAATAAAGAAAATGGAATCATTACAGACTATCGTGTTTCTAGCTTTGGCCACTGGTTACTTTATGACATAAATTTAGATTTAAGAAACCAAGGAAAGTGATAAAAAAAAAAAAACTTCAATAGCTGGATTATCTCAACTTTGAAATTGTTTGTGGATTCAGTGTTACTGTGAGAATGGCTATGTTTTTCACAAAATGATTGCATAAACCTGTCTCAGTATAGCTATCTTTGGAAGATGTATAAAAGTATTATTGATTCTTTGTTGTAGAAGGATGCATACTTATTTTAAATACTAAAATAAGCAAATCTGAAATAAAGAATGAGGTCTGTAAATCTTCATAGAATTTTGAAATGTTTTCTTCCAATTTTTGTTGGTGGCTGTGATAAAATTATTTGTAAACACACTTTTATAGTTTCCTTTGTTTTTTTGCTTATCATTATGAAATAGGATTTAAAAACATATTAAAACTACAGAGTCTATCAAAAAATGTACACGCACTTTAGGAAAGGAAAAATAGAATATTTTTTTCAACAGATTGTGTTACCCTCATATGGGAGACCTAGAGAATGTTGTATACTGCAGAAAACCCACAATTTCTTCATCTCTTAGAGAAGAAATTGAGAATGCATGTGCTGCAATCTCAATGACCAAGGTTACCCAAGCAGCAGTTCGCCATACTAATGAATGTGTGGAAGCTAACAGGTACCACTTTGAGTACTTGTAATTGTAGACCCCAAAGCTAACTTGTATTAATCACTGTATCTCAGTAAGTTTAGTATTAAAATACACAAGTTTTTCTTTTCATGAAGTGTGTATATATTTTTTTGGCAGACTCTGTATTATTTAGAATTAAGGTATACAATAAGAAATAGTTACTGCCACCTAGAATGCCCAGTCATATAACACTATGACTTACAAAGCCTAAGTCATAGTATTGTCACTGATCATAATAGTAATCTTTAACTAGTCCTTAATTAACAGGAAAAGTTCTTGCTAATAATAAGTGAGAAGGAGCAGCTCAATAGCATCTGTCTGTCTACTTCTTACTTTCTCTTAAAAAGGTACTAACCATGTAGACAATGCCAAGACCCAGCTGACTAAATTAAGCACTATGTGAAAGACTGCACAATAAAATGAGCTAGGGGAGCTGGGATTCCAATCTTGATCTGCTAGGACTTCAAACTCTCCAGTACACTATGCTGCCTTCTTCCAATGACAAGTCATATAAAATGACAATTTTTCTGAAAAAATCCATGGAATTCATTTGCAATTCCAGAAAACCATTTGAGGGCTGTGGGTCTTAACTCTGGTGTTAGTGAAGAAAGGACAGTGGGTCTTTCCAATTTTAACTAACATTCTGTGACTTTGATGTTCTGAAAGGATTGCTGAGTTCTTTCTTTCAGCAGAGGTAAAGCTGCTTACCAACATCATTCTGCTCACCTGCACATGAGGCCGTCTTGGACCATCCAGGCCAAACTTAGTACCAGATAATGTGGGCAGGACTAGCAGAAGAAATGACCAGTTAATGCTATCCCAAATTGCTAAACAACAGATTTAGGAACAAATAAAACTGGTGTTGTTTTAAGCCTGCAGTTTTTGGAATACCATAGTAAGAAATAACTAATATAGCAGTCTTTTATTTTAAAGAGTAGTACATGAGACACAAACAAAAAAATAGAACAATAGCAGCATACCAGTAGTGCAAACATAAACAAACAGTTTTAATGAATATGGTAGATATTAAAATCAAAGTAACGCTCCCTTTAACAAAAACAATTTTTATGTGTTCTATATATTTGTTTATGAATTTTGAAAAGACGAGGAAAGAAACCAAATATAACTTAGCAAACTATCTTTCTTTTTTTCTCAACTATTCAGTAATATATTGAAGGCTCAAAATATAATAATCTTTATATCACATAATTAGCCATTATAAAAATAATTTCACATTTCATGTGTATTCTCCATTTTAAAATGTACAAATTCCTCACTCAGTATATGAAAATGCCCCAAAGTCTCAAAACTTAAGTCAGCCTAACATAAAGCATACAGTATAAGAACGAACCCATGAAATTACTCAATATTACATAAATATTCAGTATATTGCCTTTTCTTAAAAATTTACTAAATGCCTTTTATATCCATTCACTTAACTATTTACTGAATGTTAATATGCAAAGCATCATGTTAGATGTTATTGATGGAGGGCTCAAAGGTATCCTGGCTTAATAACTGTTCACTGACTTGTAGGAACATACAGCAGAGGAAATAGCCAAATTTTGAGTCCTACTTAAAGAAATAGTACTGCTTAAAGAGGTTAACAGAAGACTGCTAGAAAAAAATGTTCTCTAAATTGTACCATAAGAGATAATCAGCATTTCAGAAGAATGCTGTGGTCTAGGAGAACAATCTAAGCAAGTAAATTCTCAATCTCTCAATCACTCTCTCTGTCTCTCTCTGTCTCTCTGTCTCTGTCTCTGTCTCTCTCCCTTCCTCCATCCCTCCCTTTCTCACACACACATGCACACAGAAGATAAAACATATTCAGAGTACAGCAAGCAGTTCAGATTGGTTGAAATATAGATAATAGGTACAGAAATTGTGTGGTACAACTGATACTGGATCTGCAAATGACTTGAATAGCAACCTAGATATTAGTTTATTCAGCAGGGGATAGTAGTCAAAGTAGTTTTTGAAAGATAATCTAAAAGGAACAAATGTAGAACTGGAGCCACATTAATATAGATTGAAATGAAGGTGCTAGTAAAGAGAAGACCAGGTTAGAGACAACTGGAATAGTCCAAATGAAAAAAAAAAAAACAAACCTTACCTATTAATGTACTAAACAGTAATCCTAGAAATAGCACGAGAAATAAATGAGATTAGGTATGTAAGTAGAAGCAAAGGGAAATCACAAGGACAGTCCACATGCAATGGTAGACTGTGCATGTAATGCTATGCACACCTTCCATAATGCTGGAACATTCAGAAAAAAATAATTATTTTTAAACAAGCCAAAGCTTGAAAGCTTTTTATTCCTCCTTGCTACTAGAATCAGAAGGCTTCATGTACAAAATTACTGAAACAGCACTATTAGGGACAGGAAAAACCAAAAGCTATTCCTGGGAGTTACCACTGGCCCCTAAAATCTTGAAAGACCCTCTTAGTGCTTCCTTATTGAATTCCTGTACTAATCAGCTTTTTGTTGCTCTAATCAAATACCTAAGACACACAATTTAAAAGGGAAGAGGTTTATTTTTGGCTCCCGGTTTCAATGGTTTCAGAGATTTCAGTCCATGACAGGCTAGCTCTAAGGCAGACACATCATGTAGAAGGGTGTGGCAGAGAAAAGGTGTCAAGTTCACGGGAGCCAGGAAACAGAGCAAGAAGAACAGGGAAAAGAGGTGCTATAGGCACTTCATGGTGCACCACCAGTGACCTGCTTCTTCCAGCTGGACTCTACCTCCTACTAGCCCTCAGCTACGAGCTCATTAATGGTAAATCCATTGAAGATTAGTGACTTCAAGATCTAATCCCCTTCCAAAACCCCTAACTTTGAACACGTCTTTTAAGAGACATTTTTTATTCAAACCATTACAATTCTCTTATAGCCTTTTTGTATTCTATGGTAGTAGGGTGTCCTAGGGATGTGCCCTGGTGCTTGGATATGTAGTCTTAGTTTTTATAACATACCTGCTATGGCTAATATCCAAACCACAAGACTCTTAAAAATACTAATGATTTAAATTGGCCTACGTAGACAATCACTAAATGAAAACTATAGGTTTCCACTGTCTCACTTGAGAGAGTTTTCGCTAGATTATACACACAGCCCTCTAACTGCTAAAATCTAACCTATCAATACATTCCAGACAGTGCTGTTTGTCAATGATTTTTCATTTCTTAGTATTCTTTCATTTTTCAGACTGTTTAATGGTCTCAAAACTTGTAATAATGATAGCTACCAATAACTGGGTGTAAAGATCATGTAAAATGTGAGTGCTCAATGTTTTGCTGTGTGTGTTTGTGTGTGTGTGTGTGCATGTGTGTGTGCGCGTGTGCACAGTGTTGGGGATTGAACGCAGGACCCCATGCATGTGAGCAAAAAGCACTCTACCATTGAGTACCTCCTCAGTCCAAAGACTTCTCCGCTCAGTCTTATCCACAAACTTTATACCAATATATTTTGAATTTCATTTTTTGATGAGGAAATTAAGGCCCAGAGAAGTTAAATAATTCAATGAATGGTTGGATTACTTAGCTAGAGTTGTACAGTTTCCCCACAAAGCCCATGTTTACTGTGTCTGCTCTTCATTACGTATATGGGTTTCCAGAGCATAAAGAAATCATGAGATAAAATGAAAAGTTGGTCCATAGTAAGTTGGACCACAGTAATTAAGGGTCCCACATTTTTTTTAGCTAAAGAATGAACCAAAGACTTTTGCTTTGAGCTAAATTCCCAACCCTTTTGTTATTTTCTTACTTTGAGACAAGGACTCATTAACTCACTACACTGCCTAGTCTAGGACTGAGTCAGCCATTCTCCCGCCTCAGCCGCCAAGAATACGGAGATTACACATATGTGCCACCATACCCAGATGAGCACAGTTTCTTAAGCCTGATAGCTTGGGTTTGAATCCTAGCTCTGCTTCTAGCTAGTTGGATGACCCTGGGAAAGATACCTAACTTCATCTGTAAAATGACAATAGTAAAGTAAATACTTCACAGGGCTCCCATGAAAATTAAATGACTAATATATCTACAGGAACTAAAGAAATATCAGTAAATAGCAAGTGCCATGTAATTGTTCAGTGCTTTTGTTGCCACTGTTCTTGTTCTTTATCACCATTATTGCCATTCTTTGACTCCAAAATAATAGTCTTATCTTCTCTTTTTTGTTGCTTGGGATTTAACTCAGGCATGCTAGGTAAGTGCACTACCACTGAGGTACATCCCGAGTCTTAAAGGTGTCACCTTTAAAGTTAACCTTTGAATTGATTTTCATCTATCAATGTCAATCTTACAAAGTTTGACTAATATCATCTGTTAATATCATGGACTGGATGGTCTCTTTATGCTTTAACTCCAATTGACTTTAAAACAAACATTTAAGTACCAACACTGGCTGTGCAATGGAATTAACTAAGGATTCAAACCCATGAACAATGGATTCAAACCCAGTTTCAGAAATTATCTAGGGCCAATCCCAAATTCTCTGGAGAAAACAGACAAAAAAAATCCCCTGGTGATTCTGATTAAATTGGTCTAAAGATCAGCATTTGAGAACAACTGCATTGCACATTTATATGAGTAATGAAGAAATTAGTCCAAAGGAATCTCCACCTCTTTCCTAAACATATGCCTGAGGTCAAATTATACCAAAAGCAGAAATATAAATCTCTATGCTCTGGGACCCTTGTAAAGGGAAAGTCATTACATTCACAATACTTATTACTATCCAGTAGAAAGGAAATGTCTGGCAGTTAGTATATCGCCACAATTACCTATTAGGTGCCATTTAAGCAGGGTATATAAAGATTTTTGGCATCTTCAGTATGTGTGTAATCCTGAACTTTAATAAAAATCTGTTACTAAAAAGCAAAATATCCTAACACAGAAAACAATCATTTAAAGGAACATTCTCCTGTGATTTCAAGTATGCCAAAATGACCGCTATACTTTGTTTCATAGACACCATATTACAAACAAACCTTGAAGATGCTGCACGTTTGATTCTAGACTACCATAATAAAGCTAGTTTTCTTACTATTTCTCTGCCATATCTGTAGTTAGTTCTTTGACTTTTGTCTTGAAGCCTTCATAGTGCATCTATAAGAAATGGAATCAACTGCTTCCCAATTCATATTAATGATTATTTTACCTCCTTCTATGAACCACGCAATGTTCTTAATGGCATCTAGAATGGTGAGTCTTTTCTAGAGCATTTTCAGTTTACTTTGCAGGTTCATCACAAGAATCAGTATCTATGACAGCAATAGCCTTATAAAATGTATTTCTTAACCAACAAACTTGGAAAAAATTTTAGCTGATTGTCCCTCAGACAAAGGGCTTCTATCTAGAACATATAAAGAATTAAAAAATTTCAGCCCCTCCAAATTCAAAGACCCAATCCAAAAATGGGCAGCTGAGATGAACACACATTTCTCAGACAAGGAGATACAAACGGCAAATAAATATATGAGAAAATGTTCAACATCATTAGTCATTCGAGAAATGCAAATTAAAACAACACTAAGATTCCACCTTACCCCAGTAAGAATGGCTAGCATTAAGAAATCAACCAATAACAAATGCTGGCGAGGCTGTGGAGAAATAGGAACCCTTCTCCACTGCTGGTGGGAATGCAGACTGGTGAAACCACTGTGGAAATCAGTTTGGAGATTCCTCCAAAAACTAGGTTTAGAGGTCCCATTCAACCCAGCTATCCCCCTGCTGGGTATTTTCCCAGAAGATCTAAAAACATCATATCACAGTGATATATGTGCACCTATGTTCATAGCAGCACAATTTGTAATTGCTAAAATGTGGAAGCAACCCAAATGTCCATCCACCGAGGATTGGATAAGAAAATTATGGTACTTTTATATAATGGAATATTACTCAGCTGTAAAGAAAGATAAACTCGAGGCCTTTATATTTAAATGGTCACAACTAGAGACCATACTCATAAGTGAAATAAATCAAACATACATGTGCAAGCACCGCATTGTGTCACTAGTGTAAAACTTGAAAGAGTTAAGTTAAACTCGGAGGTATGATAGACACTGTGAAATGATAGGAAACCACCGAAGAGTAAAGGGCTTCTGGGATGTGGGAAAAGAGAAGGGAAAGAAGGAGAAATTTTGTATGTATGTATATACAGGATAGATAACATGGTTGTTCTTCTATCTGCTGTTTCTATGCTGAAAGAAACTGTCAATGAGTCTTTGGTTGACCAGTATTGCATGTCTATATCTGTTTTCATGAGAAGCCACTTTGAAGATATCAATATGTAATACAACCACCATTGTTAATTCCCTACCACTTTGTTTGTAACTCTGTATTGTCTGTATTGTGCTTGTGATATGTTGTAAAATGTTGTATGTCTGTTAATGTTTCCCTCCTTTTATCCTTAAAATAAAAAAAAAAAAAATAAAAATAAATAAAAAACACTTCTGGCTTAGGTTTGCTAGACTGCTACATGGTTAACTTATTGTTTGTCCACATTAAGATTTAAGATTTTTCACATTGATATTACCATAAGGGTACTGATTTTGTTAAGCAACCTAAAGTCAGACTAGGGCTACTTCTTAAAAAAAAAAAAATAAATAAATAAATAAAATGTATTTCTTAAAAATATTTGAAAGTTTAAATTACTCCATGATCCATGGAATCCTGAACAGATGTGGAGATAGGCATGAAAATAACATGAATTTTCTCCTGTATCCACATGAGAGCTCTTCAACTATCAGCTGCATTGCCAAAGAGTGTACATTTGGAAAGGAATACTGTTTTTTCTCTGACAAGGAGCAAACATGGGTAAACCATGCTGTAAACTGATGTCCTATCACCTAGGCTTTGTTCTTCCATTTACAGAGCACAGGCAGAGTAGAATTAGTATAACTCTTAAGGACACCACCATGTTTGGAATGGTCAGTGAATACTCACTTTAACATAATATCATCAGCTGCAGTAGCCCCTATTAAGATAGTCTTTCAGAAAGACTAACTATGAAGGTCCTAGAAAGCATTTTCTTCCAAAATGAGGCTCTTGGGCATACACTGAAAAATCTCATTTAGTGTAGTCATTTTCACCAATTATCTTAGCTAGATCTTTTGGATAATTTCTTACAGCTTTTACAACTACACCTGTCACTTTGCCTTGTATTTTCATGATATGGTGATAATTTCTTTCCTTACATCTCAAGACTCAACCTTTTCTAGCTTCGAGCTTTTCTTTTACAGCTTTCTTACTTCTGTTACCTTTCACAGAATTGAAGAGAGTCTGGGTTTTACTCTGGATTAGGCTCTGCCTTGCAAAAATATTGAGTTTAGTTTGATTTTTCTATTCAGACCACTAAAACTTTCTCCTTATTAGCAAAATGGCCGTTTGGCTTTCATATCATTCATGTGTTCACTGGAGTAGCACTTATACTTTTCTTCCAGAACTTTTCCTCTGTTCTCATAACTTTGCTAACTGACATAAGAGGCCTAGCTTTTAGGCCTCACTAAGCTTTAAACATGCTTTCCTTGCTAAGCTTAATTATTTCTAGTTTTTTATTTAAAGTAAGACATGTCATACTCTTTCTTTGAACACTTACTGGGCATTATAGAGTTATCAATTGGCCTAATTCAACACCATTGAATCTCAGGGAGTAGGGAAGCCCAAAGATGAGGAAAAAGAAACTCAGTAAAGCAGTCAGAACACACATAATGTTCATAATGTTTAACAATAAAGTTTGCTATTTTACATAGTATGGTTTGTGATGCCCTAAAACAATTACAATACTACCATCAATGATCATATTCACCATGATAAACATAGATAATAATGAAGAAGCTTGAAATCTTGTGAGAATTACCAAAATATTATGCCATGTTCTGTGTGACAGGCAGGATCCTAAGAGAGGGTGACATGAGATTAAGAAAACACAAGACACATAAGAAAATGAGAGCTGGGTCTGGGTGGGATCCAGCCCTCTGATGGAGAGGCAGCAACACTGTCCTGGCCCCAACATGTTTATTTATACAAAGTAAACAGAGGGAAGTGTGCAACCAGGTCAAAAGTGTAAGGTCTCAGTGTTTTGCCAAGAACACAGAAAGGGAAACATTCTCAGAACAATCTGTGCTGTAGTTAACAGGGAGGGACACCAGGGGGCCGAACACCTGCTGATATGCCACTGAGCTAGAGGACACCCATGTTTACACGGTCTGCCTCTGGCGTTCCACGTTCCTGGGACTGGTTCTGTTCTAGTCCTAAGAAGTTCACAGACCTCTGGCCCAGCCACTCCCCACAATATTACAGAGATACAAAGTGGGCATGTGCTATTAGAAAAAACTGCACAGACAGAATTTTGCCTGCAGAATTGCCACAAACCTTCAATTTGTAAAATAATGCAACATACACGACGTTCAATAAAACAAGATATTCTTGTACATGTAAAACATTTTCACTTTCCTAGATAAGCTGGAACACTGCTTTATTTTATTCCCTTTTTAGGTCTAATCCCACATTCAACTAATCTGGTCTGGATGACAGTATTACATATAGGTAAGGAACTGTATAGAGTGCTTCGGAGCCTGCCAGTAGAATGGGATTCAATAGGAGAAACTCTTGACCATACTACAACATGCAGTATTCCCTAAACTATTACTGATTAGTTTAAAGCCTAACTCAATTATAGCTTCTGTATTTAAAGAAATGATTTCAGACCTACATAAATTATTAATTAATTGAATGAAAGCTCACCTCTTCTTTATTAAACTCAGGTAAGTTTGTGACATCCATTTCTCAATACTGTAACTTTATACATCTAAGGAAAAACAGTGTCTTTCATACTGCAAACAGTTATTCAATACAACATAGGGAAATCACTTAGACTTTAGAGCACAAGGCTCTATCATCTTTATCATTAATAGAGCTCTACTTTGGAAATGGACTCTAGTAGTCTGCTGGCCTTGGCATAGCCTTAAGCTACCTGGGAGTTACTTACGTAACAAACAAGTTGTGGTTTATTATCCAGTGTTTCTTCACTCAGATTTCCAGCTCCAGGCAACACTGAAAGTCAGGCTGATGCTACTTTCAAAGCCATACTTTTTGTTTAAGCCGTCCTTACTCTCTTGGGGCTTCCTCTGTCCAGGCCCAGCTAAACTTTTCCAAACAATGCCTCTCAATTTTCCTCATACAGCATCTGCCCCCTATGTGGGAACTTAATTGTCCTTTATCGTATTTTGGCAAAGCTCAACGAACTAATCTGATCATTTGTCAGATTATGATATTAATAGTGAATACATAATTAATGAAGTATACCTCCTAAAATATAATCATTTTCACAACTCCATGAAAAGAAAAAAGTGAATAATGTGAAAATTTTAAGGAAGGTCAGAGGAAAAACTCATTTGCCTAGAAACCATCAAGACCTATATATATAGGTACCTCTCTCTTTCAAGACTGGCTTGACTAAAATCAGCCTTAAGAAGCAGAATAATGCCTCTTCAGTGATAAATATGTCTCAACCTCAATCTCTAAACCTGTAATTATGCTAATGGCAAGGCAAGGAAGAATTAAGATTTAGGATAGAATTAAGGCTGCTAATTAGCTGATTTTAAAGAGAATATCCTGCATTAATTAGGTGGGTCTAGTGTGATCACGGGATCTCTTTTTTTTTTTTTTTTGGTTTTTCTCTGGCACCAGGAACTGAACTCATGACCTTGCGCTTGCCAGGCAGGCGCTTTGCCGCTGAGCTAAATCCCCAGCCCCGATCACGGGATCTTTAAATGAGGAAAAAGAGTAAGAACCAGAGAGTGGCATCTTGGAAAAGAATGGATCAGCTATTGTTGGCTTTGAAGATAGAACATGGGCATAAACAAAGCTGTGAATACACTCTAGAACCTAGAAGAAGAGAACAGATACTCTCACAGGGCCTCAGAAAAGAAAGCAGCCCTGCCAATACCTTGAGATCAGCCCAGCAAGACTAATTCTGAGCTCATTTCAGACTTTGACCCCCAGAACCAGAATAAATTTGTGTATATTAAACAATTACATTTGTGGTAACTTGTTATAGCAGCAACAGAAAATATACCATCAATGTATAAGAGGGACCTAGTACCTTCATTCCTTAAAACACATGCTTAGTATTTCTCCACTGAATTATACTGCTGCTCCACACAAGTAGACTCATCATACAAGTTGACTCATTTGTATTTGCTAGTGATTACACAACTAAAATAGATTATAAATTGTTGCAGTTAAAGATAAAAAGATTCAACAATCAAAAATAATTTAATATACAATGTAAAAATACTTTAGATGTTTAATTGCACAAAAAAGTATAACTAATAAAAAAACTCAAAGGCTTATATACTGGTAACTATTCTAACCACTCTTTCACTGGAAGAATAGAAGAAGGATGGTAGATCAAATGTGAGTAAAGAAATTCTGCTAAACACCCATGTATGAATGACTGATTCCCAGTGACTTGCAGGCTTACAGCATTTTACTTTTTGTTTTTTACCCCACAGCATAGGGAAGTACAACACTTGTCACTGAGGTCATCCTGAATTTAGGGGACATACTTGCTTCCAGAAAACTGCACATGGCACCTGGAACTTAAAACTAGAATGGATAATATATTTATAGATCCATACCAGTAAGTAAAGCCAAGATTAACCCAGGGCAGTTGTTTTATAAGAAATACCCCTGAAAAAATTAAGCAAAAGCACTGACAGATTCTTACCTGATGGTAAGATAAGGTCTTACTATGATTTTGTAAATGCTCTTGATCTGTCAAGAGACTAAAAATACACAATTCCATATTCTATCCCCATGTATAAAATTCTTCCATAGAAAAAAATGACTGTGATTGTTTTGCTCCAGGAGGAAATTCGAGGCCCTGTAGTATGGGAAAACAAATGATCCCTTTCACCATTACAAACTAGGTTTAATAAGGGATCATAAAAGCACAGAACCTAAGAGCTGAATATTTTAATGTAATACACGTTACTGTAGTACAGATACATAATTGCTTCTAGTGGGAATTTTTGTCATAGATAATTATTCTATTTTTATTCTGATGGAGTATTAGAAAAGCATTAAAAAGTTGAGCCACCTAAAGAAAAGAATACTTGCCTAAAAAAAAGAACAAAGGAGAGTGATGTAAGATTTTACAGGACAGTAATAAAAAGGGCACAATTTTAGACTGATTTATAACCTAACTTTGATGTTTTACAAATTATTAGCAGCATACAAAATGGAACAGACATTTGTGATAACATGACTCAGCTTACTAAAACATAATACAATTGTACCCATTTATATAGCACCTCATATCACATTCCTCTTCCCATAGTAGATAACTACCCTCACATATTGTATTTGTATGATTGATTTTGAACCTGTATTTCAGTGTTCTACATTTTCTATTCTATTGCTTCTAAAATTAAAAATTAACTTTACAATATTACTTTATAAAATAAAACCCTGGTGATACCAATTACAATTGATCACACCAAACTAAAAAGAGGATTCCAGCACCTCCGCTGCACATGAGCACATGGAAAGTGCTACTGAGAGGCCAACCTGTGAGAGAAGTGTGAGACTTGCATTTCTGCATGACAATTTTAAAGAAATTTGAACAGGACAAGGAGGTGCTGTAAGCAAGTGACAATGGTTTCCAAAACGAATAAGGGCAGAAATGGAGCAATGAGGGGAAAAAGAAAAATAGGTAGGCATTTTTTGTCTTAGATTTGTCAAATGCAGCCAAATATGGAAGTTTAGAAATGAAAACAAGAAACAGTTCTCTCAGTGAACACAAGGTCAAAGATTTGAAGTCATCACCTAGTTTTGCTCATCAAACACAGCTAACGCCAAGCTCTGTTCTAGGATAAGTGCCACTTTCTGTCCATGTCACTTTGACTAGCTCACTGATAATTCTGATTTTTCCCATTCCTGAACGAGTTAGCTTTACACAAACTTAGTGTCTTATTCTGTATAGATACCAGAATATTCGAGACTGTAATTTACAAAGAATTAAACAAATGTATTTTCTCACAGTTCTGGAGGCTGGGAAATCTAAGATCAAGGCACCGGCACTCTGTCCGGTGAGGGCCTTCCTACTGTGTCCTCACATGGCAGAAGATGAAAGTTTAGGAGACAACGTTAGCCAAACATTGCAAGAAGCCTGTCTTCCTTCCTTCCTTCCTTCTTCCCTCCCTTTCTCCCTCCCTTCCTTCTTTCCTTCCTTCCTTCCTTTTCTTTTTTCTTTCATTGTCTTTCTTTTCTTTCATAGTACTGAGAATTGAACCCCAGGGCCTTTGCACTGAGCACATATTCCTGCTCTACCATATTCCCTTTTCTTGAGCCAGGGCCTATGTCACTAAGTTGCCCAAATTGAACTCAAACTTGTAACCCTCTTTCCTCAGCCTCCCATAGTGCTGTGATTATAGGTTGTGTCACCATGAGAAGACTCTTTTATAGGGACCTTAATCCTCTGGATGAGGAAACAGCTTTCATTACCTAATTACCTTTCAAAGGACCCAAATCTTAATACTACCTCATTGGAAACAACTTAATTTTGAAGGGGACTTATTCAAACCAGAGCACTTTGAGAAGCTAGCGTGTATCTTTATTTATTTTCTACCTCCTACTGGTATCTAAAGTAGTCAGTATTCTTTAACCTCTGATAAAGCTTCTCCTTCTCAGAGCACACAATAGCTCATGGAAATCATGTAATATAAGTAGAAGACCTTATAGTATACCTAAAATACAGTAAAGTTCATCAAATGCTAATTGTTTGTACCATCATTCTTACTATCACATTTCATTTCCACTGCCTCCCATCTTGCTCCTAATCAAAACTCTCCATCTTTCCATTTCAGACTAAGGAAAGCTATTTGAATGTACAAAATGTTACGTGGACATAACTATTTATAATGTCCATCTTTTAATAACACACACACACACACACACACACACACACAAACACACACATCTTGACCAGCTGAAACAATCAAATACAGCCCAGTGCACTGATACTTTTTAAAGCTCCTGAAGGAATTTCAATTTGCAGCCAGGGTTAAGAAGCACTACTAGTCTCTACACTTGAATCATTTACCAGGCCTGAAGCACTGGGTATATCACTTATTTGTTCAGTTCATCCACTGTTAAACATTTACTGATCGGTTACTGAGTGCAGGTTAGGGTGCTTCTCAGAACTCTCCAAAAGCTAACACATCATCCTCAGATTCAAAACATAAATTTCTGCTTCAAAATTCCTCATTAGCTTCAAAATTCTTCATCAACTGACCATTTCCCTCCTCTGTAATCAACATTCCCACTTTCACACATTCTTCCCAAACTTTCTCAATCTTTCTTGATCCTTTGTGGAAGCTCCAAGGCTCTCAGCTGCATCCCAAGGTTTTATTCAAAGCAATCTCATCTTATGAAAATCATCAGCCAAATTTCTCTATACAATATGACATTTAGATCACTGAGATTCATATGTACATTCTCCATGGACTCAAACGACTCTGAGGGAAGAGAGGATATTTCATTCATTGTTGAATCCTAACACTGAGCACAGTTTCTGGCAAAGAATAAATTATAAGCAAGCTTTGGTTAGAGAAAAGGATGAACTAATAATAAAGGTATATGATTGTAAAATGTTTTCTGAATCATCAAAGGAAGACAAAATATATGGGGGGAAACTTTTCTTTCTTGAGACACTTCAGATTATTGGTTAAAAGCATAAAATTTGGGATCTAGATCTATTGCCATATTTTATATTTGTGGTCTATGGAAATTATTTCAACCTTTCTGGGTCTCAGTTTTTCATCTATAAAATGGAATTAAAAGAAATTAACTCATAAAAAAAAAAAAAGAAATTAACTCATGAAATGATGCAAGATTAAATCAAATAAAGCACTTAGAAAAATATCTGGCATACAGTAAGGTAAATTAGGCAGAATAATGACTATCTATCAGAGCTTAGGTGTCCATATGGTAATTTCTGAAACCTGTGACTATGTTACATTACATGTCAATGGGACTTTGTATCTATGATTAAGTTACAAACACTGAAATGAAGCTGTTACTTTGGATTACCTAAATGAGCCCTATGTCATAGGGTCCGTAAAAGTCAGACGGGAGAAATGACAAAAGAAACCAGGGGTGGGAGTGATGCCGTGGCTGGAAAGCAGCCACAAGTGAGGGTATGATGCCGCACTTTAAAAGCTAGAGAAAGCAAGGAACAGATTCTACTCTGGAGCCTTCAGGAGGAATACAGCCTTGCCAACAATTTGACTTTATTTCCTTAAGGCTCAATTTCAGACTTGTGATCTCTAGAACTACAATATGAGATTATATTGTTTTAACCTACTATGTTTGTGGCAATTTGTTAGAGCCATACTAGGACATTAACAAAAGGCACATATAAGAATGACAATTCTCATTTTTCTACTGTTACAGAACATTTCTTAACAAGCATTAATAGTGATAAGTCATGCCAAGAGCATGCATTCTTTTAATGTTGTAAGAATGGCCTTTTACCTGTGTGTGGTCTTTTCCTAAAGAATTCATACAAAAAAAGTTAAAATAACAGGCTTTTCTGAATCTTCAAGATTGACCCAATGGCTAGGTTTTAATTGCTGAGACAAAATACCCACCACCCAAGTTAAAGGTGGAAAAGTTTATTTAGCTCACAGTGCATAGAGGTTTCAGTCCATAATCGGCTGGCTCCAAGGCAGGGTGGCATGGCAGACAGGTATCACAGAGAAACAGTACACGGCAGGCAGAAGGTAGCAAAGCAAACAAGAGACCAGACAAGCCTCTTTCTGTCCCTTACATTACATCCAGACTACCAGGATTAGGGCAGTGCCAAACCAAACAGTGGACTGATTTAATAATCACCTATCCTTAATCCTAGCATCCTTAATCTTAGCATGCACCATGAATCAATCACATACTCTACATCTGGCCACTTCTGAAAAAGCCCCACCTATGACTGCATGAGGCTTTGGGGCGATATCTAGACACAGCCATATCATTTAATAAGAGTAGTTCATTGCACCTAATCTGCTTGTGGTTTATGCTAAACATCTTTCCTTTTGAGAGTCTAAAATTTTTGGTATGTGTTAGGCAGAAAATGCCTACATGATTAACTCCCAGCGAAAACCTTAAATGCTAAGTCTACAAACTTCCCTGGTACAGAGTATTTCATTATCATAACTTATTGCTAGGGGAATTAAGCACATTCTTTAAAACCTCATTACATGAGAACCTTGGAAAGTTCCTGGTTTCTTGCAAATTTTGTCCTATAAACTTTTTCCCTTTGCTGATACTGATGTTTATCCTTTTATTACTATTAAAGATAGCTCTGAGTATGATTTCTTTTTGGAGATCACTAAATATGAAGAATTTTGGAGAATCTGTGACACAACCATTACATTAGTCTAATCATAGGAAATACCTTTAAAAACAAATCCCAGGTACGGGATGTTCTATAAAGTATCTAGGCAGTATTCCTCAAAATTATCAAGTTCATCAAAAATAAGGAAGGGAGAAACATTGTAATAGCCAAGAGAAAACTAATGAGACATGACAATTAAATGCAACATGATATTCTGGATGAGATCTTAGATAAAATCAGAACATTATGTAAAATCTAAAATTATTTTGAATAAAATATGACTTCAATAATAATATATCAATATTTATTCATTAATTATGACAAACATACCCTACTAATCTAAGATACTAATAGTAGGGGACACATAGGTATGGAGAAAAGAGCAATCTTTTGCATAAACTTCAAAATTTTCTATAAATTTATCTTAAAATAAAAAATACTTGTTTTGAAAAATTTTTGAGCATTTATTAGATACATACTACTGTGCTACTTAAGGTAACAGTGCCCACACACTCCCCCAATTCATTTATGTGTGTTTTGAAATTATTCAAAATATTAGGAAGGCAAAACTAAACATTTTATTTTATTTATTTATAGATGCTTTCACAGAAAGTGAAAGCAAAATATAAGTATCATCCATTGAACAAGCCCTAAAACTTTCATTCACAAAAAGAGTGGCAAACTTCTATTGAGCAACTTGATACAAAACTGAATTAGCAACAAACATTGATGTTTACTGTTTACACATGACTGAAGGTCATGATGATCTTTCGATCTATTAATTGTAATCTTTCCTAAAAGAGCATTTCATGTTGATGTTCTTAGTAAAACCATCAAAATCTGTATCATCTAATTAAAATTGTTATATTTTTGTTATTAAAGGTTTTCATTTCAATAAACCATTTCTTTTCTGGAAAAAGAATGACTAGAGAATAATTTGCAACACTTAGATCATTATTAAATTCTGAAGGTCAAACAACCAAATATGTATTTGTAATATGACTTACACATAGTTGAAGATGATGAACTGTCTGAAAAAGAGTAAACAGATGCCTTTAAAAACTAAACTGTGAAAAACTAAAACTGGATTCCTAAGTGCAAATGAAAATGAAACCTAGTGACTTTGTGAAAGACTTATCTTTTCTCGATAAACCTGAATAAGCAAGTCTTTAATAAACTGTATTTTCTTCTATTCTCTCCAGTATGTAAATCACACTCTTTCAAATAATATAAAGGATTTTAACTCTTTAGCTTACTAAAAATGTACTAAAATTATTGTAGTGATTTATTATAAACCTGATGGTCAATTATTTTATATTTTTATGCACAATATTGTACAGAAAAATAAGTCATACTTTCACAGTAGCTTCCTGTGGTCCTTAAACAGATATTTTCTTTTATTCATATTAAATAGGTCCAAGGTTAAGAAATATACACATAGGAGAATGAAATGCTATTTATTTTATTTTTTTTTATTTTTTAATTTTTTTTTGGTTTTTCTCCGGTACCGGGAACCGAACTCACGACCTTGCACTTGCCAGGCAGGCGCTTTGCCGCTGAGCTAAATCCCCAGCCCCTGAATCTTATTTTTGGATCAGTTAAAAATCTGTCTCCCTGAAGAGGATACTAACTCACCAAGTCCTCTTTCTCCTGAGAGTTGTCTTACCACCCCCCCCAGTAGAT
>NW_004955446.1:4655718-4660604 GCF_000276665.1 Chinchilla lanigera
GTTTTTCTCCGGTACCGGGAACCGAACTCACGACCTTGCACTTGCCAGGCAGGCGCTTTGCCGCTGAGCTAAATCCCCAGCCCCTGAAATGCTATTTAAATGGAATTATTTAGAACTGTATGTAACCATAATGATTAGCTTTTTATTAATTTTTTCAAAATGCTGATATTTTAGCTTTTCCATGCTTATATTAGTGACTTAGGCAAAGGTGGGTCATAGAAATCTCAGAGAAAATCAGAACATAGTTTGACCAAAATTAAAATAAAAATACAACACAAAAAATTTTGTAGTATACAGCTAATGCAGTAATTAAAAGAAAAAAATTAGCATTAAATGCTTAGATGAGGAAAAAAGAAAGATCTCAGAGCATACAGAAATATACT
Source organism: Chinchilla lanigera (assembly GCF_000276665.1). NCBI lineage: Eukaryota > Metazoa > Chordata > Mammalia > Rodentia > Chinchillidae > Chinchilla > Chinchilla lanigera. The sequence continues at coordinate 4,656,102 of NW_004955446.1, forward strand.
TTCACCATACAGAAATTTAGAAAAGAAAAAGAAAACAGGAAGAGCAAATATTCATGACTTTGAAATCAGTAAAATAAGAGAAAAGAAATTAAAATCTATAGCTTCTTCTTTGAAAAGATGAATATAATTGATTCACTTCTAGAAAGGAGAGAGATATAGAGAAGAGAGATAGAGAAATTGCCATTACTAGGATCGAAAAGGAGATATCATTACAGATCCAAAACACATTAATAATGTAATAAATACTATTACAATGCTGTATAAATTTTTTGACAATTTAGATAAGTGCTTGAAAACGATAAACTTTCCAAACTTACCTGATATGAAATAGGTAACTTGAATTGTCCTACAATCATTAAAGGAATTAAATTCATAGTGATTTCATACCTTCTAACAAAGAAACTTCTAGGCCCAGGTAGTTTCTCTACCAAAAATTTAAGCAGAAATAATATTAACTACCCACAATATTTTCTAGAATATAGAAGAGGAGGGAACCAATTTCATTTTATAAGGGCCAGACAATTTCAGATCAATATCCTTCATGAGCAGAAGGGGAAAACAACCTTAAAGTAAATGGTATCAGTCATGATAAAGAAAGAATAATTTAACACAAAAAAGTGATGTTTATTGTGGAAATGCAACACTGGCTCAATAACTGATAATGTTAATATTGAAAATTATTGTATCAAGTGATAACAAAAAAGGCGTCTGACAAAAATCCAACACCCATTCATGATAAAATTATCTCCAAACCAGGACTAGAGGAAAATTTCCCCAATTTGATAAACAGTAGCTACAAATACTTACAACTGACAACATACTGATAAAAGACTGAATGCTTTCCTGATAACATCAGAAAAAATATAGACATCTGTTTTTACTATTTCTAATCAGCATTGTTCTAGGGCCTCTAGCCGGTGTGGTAACACAAGAAAAAGAAAACCATGCAGATTGGCAAGGAAGAAATAATGATGTTTTATCTGCAAACAAAATGATCATGTAAGTAGAAAATCAAATGGCATCTTAAAAAATTTTACTAATAGGTGACAGTAGAAAACTTGTAGTATGTAAAGTCCACATATAAAAATCAATTGTATTTATGTATACTATAATGAAAAATTGGAAATTGAAATTTAAAAAAATTGATTATTCAAAAAAACATTAAAATATGAATATTTAGAGGTAAATCTTACAAGATATAAAAAACTTGTGCCCCCAACATTATAAAATACAAAAGTAAGACCAAAATTTTGTCTATAAAACTAAGAATTTAATTGTTCTTCTTTTTCTAAAAGTTTGAGATGCAGCACTAGGCTATTTATTTGTTCTCTTTCTGTTTTCCTTATGTGTGAGTTCACCACTATAAATTTCCCTCTGAGGACTGCTTTCATTGCATCCCACAGATTCCGGTAAGTTGTATCTACATTTTCGTTTGTTTGTAGGTATTTTTCAATTTCTGCTTTAATTTCTTCTGTGACCCACTGGTTGTTCAGGAGGTTGTTATTTAATTTCCAAGTGTTTATATAGTTTTTGGAGTTCCTTTTGTCAATAATTTCCAATTTCATTGCACTGTGGTCAGATAACATGCTTGAGATAATTTCAATTCTTCTGCATTTAGTTAGGTATGCTCTACAGGCTAGAATGTGGTCTATTTTAGAGAAAGTCTCATGTGCAGAAAATGTAACCTCCATGTGTAAGCAACATTGTCTCACTAGTGTAAGAATCTGAAAGAGTGAATAAAAATTAGGAGGTATGGCAGACACTGTGAAACAAAAGGAAAATGCTCAAAAGTAAAGAGCAACTGGGGTGAGGGAAAAGAGAAAAGAAAGAAGGGGAAATTATGTATGTATGTATATCCAGGATAGCTAACATAGTTGTACTACTGACTTCTATCACTTTACTTAAAGGAAGAGTTAATGATTACTTATTTGACCTATCTTGCATATCTCTATTTGTTTTCCTGAGAAACCACTTTAAAGATATCAATACATAATACAACAACCATTGTTAATTTGTCTGTAACTCTGTATTGCTTGTATTGTTCCTATGCTATTTTGTAAATGGATGTCTGTTTGTTAATGTTTTCCTTCATTATTAAAATAAATTTTTAAAAAACTAGGAATTTACATTCATAAAAATCAAAATTTTCAAGAATAACAATAAATCTTCCCAAAGATGAGATCCTTACATATAAATCTAAATATGCACAGATTCTGAACAATAATATCTGAAAAATCCTGAAGAAAGAAGTTAAAGACCTAAATGAAAGGAAATCTACATCATGTTCATGGATTAGAAAAGTCCACATAGTGAGAGTTTCAATTCTCTAAAACAGCTAAAGTGATTTTGAAAAAGAATAACAGAATTGGAGGACTTGTATCACCATTTTATGAATTACTATAAAGCTTCAGCAAACAAGATAAAGGGCAACTAGCAAAAGGACAAAGGGCAACTGACAAAAGGATAAAAATAAATATTAACTGAATGGAACAGAAAGTCAAGAACTGGACCCACAAATATACATCCAGTTTATTTTTGACAAAATTGCAAAATCATTTCAATAGAAAAAATGAAGTGTTTCTAAAAATGTTGCTGGAACAACTGAGCATTTCTAGTCAAAATAATGGACCTTCACTTAAACCTCGCAGTTTCTTTTAAAAATCAATTCAAAATAAATTACAGTTCTCAACATAAAACCTAAAACTATAAGCCATTACAAAGTTCTTTATAACATAGAACGGTGATGGGGAAACTTTTACAGCTTTCACTGATAGCCTGCTTCAGCACATGTGCCATAGGTTCACCATCACTGACCTAGAATGAAGCAAAAGTCATAGACAACAATGCCAACACTCGTTCAATCAAAATTAAACACATTTGCTCTGCCAGAAAAAGAAAAATACATGCTAGAGAATGGGAGAAAATATTTATAGACAACATATCCAGTGCAGGATTTGCATTCAAATTATATAAAGAACTATCAAAACTGAATATGAAATAACCCGATTAAAATGTATGCAAAATAACTGAACAGACACTTCACTCAAAAATAGTATATTCAAATGAAAAACAAGCAAATGAAAAATGTTCAAAATCATTAAGGAAAGGTAAATGAAAACCACAGTGTGATAACACTAAATATCTACAGTATTTGAAAATTTAAAATTAAAATATTATGTATAGGGGCTGGGGATTTAGCTCAGCGGCAAAAGCGCCTGCCTGGCAAGCGCAAGGTCGTGAGTTCCGTTCCCGGTACCGGAGAAAAACCAAAAAAAAAAAAAAAAAAAATATTATGTATACCAGGTGTTTGCTTTCAAGGATGCACAGAAAACAGAAATTGCATACATTGCTGTTTATGATGCAAACTGGAAAACAGTTTGACAATATCTTATATAGTTAAATATACACTTACCATATGATCCAGCAATCCCACTCCTGAGCATTTACCCTAGAGAAATGAAAGTTACAAAAATATGTACATGAATGCTTACAAGAGTTCTACCATAACTGGCAAAACATGAAACAATCTACATGTCCTTTTATGGCTGGCTGGATAAACCATGGTTCATTCACAGTTCTAAAAAAGAACAAATTATAGGTATATGAATCAATTTGAACAGAAGCCAGCTCCAAAAGGCTACACGTTATATAATTCTATTGCATAATATTATATTATTTTGTAATATTATAATATTAGACAAAGCAAAAGAACTGGAAAACAATACTGGTTTTCAGGGATCAGTGATACATAAATGTGTGTTTTTAAAGGTACATAACACAAAAGAGTTTTGGGCTAATGGATCTGTCTGTACCCCCAATGTGTTGGTAACTATATGAATCTATACATACATTTGAATCTCAAAGCTATATGCCAGAACTAACAAATTTTACTGCACAATAATTAAGGGAAACAATACCTATGCTGGATAAAAAAGAAGTCTGCTGGTTAAATGCAGGCCAGTATTATATCCTTCCCCAAAGCTAATGCTAAAGCTAACCTTTGCTGAACAAAAAATCCTGACACCTGGCTGTAGTTTCCATTTCAACATCAATCTTACTTAAATCTCTAAGCTTTAAAAATTTAAAAATAAGATAATTTTCTAAAGTGTAATACTTTCAATTATACTAAATGCCATTGAACAATTCCCAACTTACATAAAAATTCACTTAACATGTCAAATGAAAATCAGAAACCTGTTTCCAAATCAATTATTTGAAGTTTTAAAATAATTACTAATATGACCTCTACAATGAAAACTAAAACACTGATGATAGGAAACAAAAAATGTAAAGATGTCTTATGTTCATAGATGTTGTGGTTTTTGTCTGTGTGTCCCCCCAAAGCCTCCTGTGGCCCTTGGGCAGGCTATTAGAGTTGAATGATTGTGGGTGTGACAGCTACACCCATGCTGGGGTGGACAGTTTGCATATGTAAGGGAGAGGAAAAAGCTGCTTGAGGCCATTCCTCATCCATTCTGTCCTGGTGTGTGTGCTTGCAGCTTA
>NW_004955446.1:4662334-4673338 GCF_000276665.1 Chinchilla lanigera
CTGGGGTGGACAGTTTGCATATGTAAGGGAGAGGAAAAAGCTGCTTGAGGCCATTCCTCATCCATTCTGTCCTGGTGTGTGTGCTTGCAGCTTAGCTGTGGCTGCTGCCCTGAGATGCAGCCCTCTGCCATGTGCCACTCTGCCTTATAATCATGCCTAGTACGGATTGAAACCTCCACAAACTGTAAGCGAAATAAACCTTTCCTTCCTTAATTTTGGTCGTCAGATATTTTGTCCCAGCAACGAGAAAAAAGTAACCAAGACAATAGATCAGAAAAAAGTGGTATTATTAAAACAGTCATACTACCCAAATTGATCTGCTGATTTATGTAATACCTGTCAAATTACATTCTTTTTTTTTTTTTTTTTTTTTGGTACTGGGAATTGAAATCAGGATCTTGTGCTTGCTAGGCAAATGCCTGTACCACTGAACTATATCCCCAGCACCACAAATGACATTCTTCACAGAAGTAGAAAGTCTTACAATGTATATGGAACTATAAGAAAACAAAATATAGGGGCTGGGGATTTAGCTCAGCAGCAAGGTTCCTGCCCGGCAAGCACAAGGTCATGAGTTCAATTTCCAGTACCAGAAAACAAACAAACAAACAAAAAACCAGAAGAAAACAAAATATAAACAAACAAACAAAACCAAATAGTCAAAATAATCTCGAGCACAAAGAATGAAGCAAGCAAGAGGCATCACACTCCTTGACTTCAAAATAAAATACAAAGCTATAGTAATCAAAACAGCATGGAAATGTTATAAAAACAGATACACAGACCAAGAAAACAGAATAAAGTGCCAAGAAGTAAACACATGTATCTACACGCAACTGATTTGTGAAAAAAAGGTGGTAAAAACACATACCAGGAAAAGACTAGTCTCTTCAATATAGTTCTGCAAATACAATACTGGACATTAACATGCAGAAGAAAGAAACTAGACCCCTGTTTTTCACCATATATAAAATTAACTCAAAGTAGACCAAAGACTTAAGATTTTAAACTATTAGAAAAAAACACAGACAAATGCTTCAGGGTCCTGGAAGACTGACTTTTTTGGATAAGATTCCAAAAGTGTAAGAAAAAAAGCAAACACAGATTGCATTAAACTAAAAAGTTTCTGTACAGCAAAGAATTAAGAGTTAACCTACAGAGTGGAAGAAAATATTTGCAAACTATATACCTAATGAGTGGTTGATATTCAGAATATACAAGGGACTCCAAAAATCAATAGCAAAAAAACACTAATAACTCAATTAAAAAATAGGCAATTAAGCCAGGCGCGGTGCCGCACACCTGTAATCCCAGCACTCAGGAGGCAGGAGGATTGTTTCAAGTTTGAGGCCAACCTGGGCTATAAAGAGTTCAAGACCAGCCTGAACTGTATAGTGAGACCCTGACTCAAAAAGACAAAAAAAAACTCAACCAAACAAAAAGGCAACTGATCTAAGTAGGTATTTCTTAAGATATAAAAGCGGCCAACAGGTATACAATACATGCTCAACCTCCCTAGTCATCAGGCAAATGCAAAGCAAAACCACAGTGAGATATAATCTCATTCTTATTATAAGACCTATACAAAAGGATAAACATTGGCATGAAATTGAAGAAAATGGAACCCTTATATACTTGGTGGGAATATAAATTAGTTCAGCTATTATGGCAGACAATTTGGAAGTTTGCAAAGATGAATAAATAAATGACCTACCATATGATTCAGCAATCCCATTGGTTAGTTTAAAGGAAATGAAAATCAGTATGTTGAGGAGATAACTACACCCCCATGTTGATCCCAGCCCTATTCAGAACACCAAAGAAATAGAAACAATTGAAGTACCCATCAATGGATGAATGGATAAAGAAAATATGATATATAAAACAATACTCTTCAGTCATAGAAAAGGATGGAAGAAACTTGAGGGTATTACATTTAAGTGAAGTTAGTCAGGTACAGAAAGACAAACAGCACATGATCTTAGTTATATGTGGAATCTACAAATGCTGATCTCAGAGGGTGAGAATAAAACAGTTGTCACCAGAGGCCTTAAAACAGGGAGAAGGGAGTGATGGAAAAAAAGTTGATCAATGTATACTAAGTTAGAATTAGACAGGAGAAATAATCCCAGGGTTCTACTGCACAGTAAGGTGACGATAGATACTGATGATGCACTGTATATTCCAAAAAAGATGGAAGAAATGATTTTGAATGCTTTTATTATAAAGAAATGTAAGGCCAGGGATATAGTTCAGTGGCACACTGCCTGCCTGGTAAGCATGAGGTCCTGAGTTTGACTCTTGGTACAAAAAAAATGCAAATATTGGAGAAATAGATACGTTCCCCCTTATTTGATTATCACATAATGTGCACATATATCAAAACATCAACATTGATACCCATAAATATGTAAAATTTTGTTTCAATTAAGAACATAAAAATTTTAAGTTAGTAATAGTAGCTATTATTTTATATTTCATATGCTTAGCTTCCTTATGCAAAAAGGAGAGCACTTAGCACTCTGAAAACCTGAAGCAGGAGGATCACAAGCTCAAGACCAGCCTGAGAAACTTCACAATTCAGACAGATCCTGTCTCAAAATAAAAAATATTAAACAGGGCTTAGGTTGTAGGCTAGCATGAAGGCCCTATCTTCAATCCTTAGTGCCTAAAAACGAAAAAGAAAAGGCAGAATCTGTATTTAAGCAATTACCCCAGGGCACAGTATCCCAAACAGGTATTTAATAAATGTTTACAGAATTGATTTTTATTAAAATGAATGAGTAGCATAAACATGCTAATAATTTATCTCAGATATTAACGCTTGCTAGGATGTGTTTTCTTGCTTGAATTAGCAAGACTGACTTTTTAAAATTATTATTATTGCTGTTGTTGTGAGACTGTTGTGGTAGCACTCTGGGAGACTGAGGCAGGAAGAGCCCGAGCTGGAGTCCTGCATGAGCAACTTAATGACGTAGTGAGACTTTGCCTCAAACACAATTAAACAAATAAAAAGGGCTGGGGAGGTGGCCAGTACAAAGTCTTCCTGACTTTCACAATGTCACATTATTTAATAATGAACTCATATCATCAACTCATGAAATTTTTAAATTGCTATGTCCTTTTAATTTTTTGCTTTTTTTTTTTTTGGTCTTTTTTGAGACAGGGTCTCGCTATGCAGTTCAGGCTGGGCTTGAGCTCACTCTGTACCCAGGCTGGTCTTGAACTCGCAATGATCCTCCTGCCTCAGCCTCCCCAGTGCTGGGATTCCAGGCGTGTGCCACTACGCCTGGCTTTTTGCTATTTTTTGTTTTTACATTTTAAAAATTTTTTTTTGCTGAAGAGACACTGGACATTTATTTACCTGTAGCTCCTGTGCAACCAATCCTATCTACCAGGATTCTGCCATGTCACTCCCTACACTGACCTGTCACAGGCCTAAAGCTCATTAATTCTGATCAATTTCCTAGGTAGATTGGTCAAATCACATGTTTAAGACTAAGTAAAAATAACTTCATCTATACCAAAAAAACCCCTTAACTTTTGGTCTTATTTTTCTCTACACTGCTGAGAAATAATAATACGGCTGAGGTTTTCAGAAGTACCTAATCAAAGAATAACATAATTTTCAAGTGGTAAAGATGTTATCTGCATATATTAACAGTACAGATAAAGTATAATTTTCATACTTTTAAATTTCTATTTGCTAGAGCTCTCTGCAGTGTTTTTAAAATATTCCTTTTCAACACTCACTTAACATATGATCATCTCCATTTTCTGTAAGACAAATTCTGAAATGTTTACATTTCAAGGTTTCAATAAGATATACTATTAAGTGTATTATAATGATGTTAAAACATACTCACCTTTTTACATTTTATAAAATATGAGTCAACATTACATTACACTATCACTTGCAAATAGATCAAACTATAATGTTCTTATTAGCAACCAGTCAAAAATATAACAAAAATTATCTTTAATTCTACTATGGAACAATTTAATTTTAAAAATGAAAAAACAATTTAATTTGACTGAAGAAGTAATTCCAGTAATTTTAGTTTATTGAGTCTACAACTAGCTTCATAAATCATAATCAGTTCACTTAATTATATTCAAAAAATGAACTATTATATGAATTGAAGCTTTTTATTTTTAGTTCTGGGGACACTGTTAATATTCAATACATTAATTAATAGGAACAATCTACTACTAATAATTAAATAATAAAGGTAATTTGCTAAAAAAAAATGTTTACACAAAAATATATCAGTCCTCACATTTCCAAGTTTTCATAGTACTTCATTCATAGGCTTTAACTGATTTAGACAGTGCCTAATATTTAGTGTTCAGTCTTTTCATACAAAATGCCCAGAAACATATTATTATACTGTACACAAATAGATCAAATCATAGAGAAGTAAACTCTTCTACAAAATTACAGTAAAGATAAATTACCCTTTAGATATTTCCCACAAGTTATCACAGTTAATCATATCTGGGTCATGTGAGCAAGTAAGTAAATAAGGTTCTTTGGAAATATCCATTTAAAATAAATGTGATGAGAAGTGAATGAATTTAATACCTGATTGGATTTAGAGAAACAGTTTCTCAACTTAATCTAATATAAACTCATCACAAAACAATCACATAATAAATTTAAAAATGTTTGTGACAAACAATGTAGTTTCAATACCATGAATTTAATGTTCTAAAATATCAGAATTGAGGAAAACTGAGCAAAAAAGGCTTTTTCTAAACATGTATGAAACATAGTAACAGGGTTATACATGTTAATTATGATAAGGCTGCATGATTACTAAGTGTACTTACACAGAAATGTCATTTCAAAAATTAAAACCAAAGTTTTGTAATGCAGGTATTCAAAGTTAGCACTACTCTCCAATACACAGTATTCATAAATATAGGATTTTTAATAAATGCTTTTAAAAAAAATTACCTGGTTCTGTAGCCATCTTTCATGCCTTCGTTGTTTTCTTCTCAGATTCCTCAACTTGCTTCGTTCTCTCTTATTGAGCCTCTGATTAATGTTGCCCAATGAAAATTTACTGGCTGAACGTAGGAAGTCCAGAGGGGAGAGGGGCTCTTCTTGGTCTGAGGCCTCTAACATGCTCCTGCCAGCTGAGGGTAGGTCCACCAGCAAAGTCAGGTTGTTGCTATTAGTGTGGTTCGAGTACACTGAAGAAGCTTCTAGACCACACTGAAATTCTCTTCCTCTTTGTGTCTGGGTCTCACGGGAAGCCACTGAAAGTCTTTGTAGCAGCAAATCAGTATCAAAACTGGATGGATTTTGAAAAGAACAGCTATTCTTACTAGACTGTAAAGGCAAGTCTGAAAGGTCAATAGGCTGTGTTTCATTTAGCCTGGTATAGGCACTAGTCTTACTATGTATTTCATATAAAGTAGGTAATAAAGTCAGCTTCTCATTGATGTTCAGATCCAAACTATGTGATTTTCTATGAAAAGCTCTTGCCGTGCATCGGCCAGACACAAGCTGGGGAACAAAAAGCTGGTATTTTGAATCTGGTGTTTTAAAGAGCAATTTTTCATTCTTCATCTGAAAATACGTTGATCCCACCTCCAGGCAGAGTGCTTCTGTTAATCTTCCAAGGCCATTATTATTTTGGGCCATGTTTTTGGAGCCACCACCTGTCAGCAGAGTTTCCTTGTTACAACCTGACTGAATTCCAGAATGGGACAAGTATTTCAGCGATGGTCTCATTAATCTGTTTGCCTGTGTTGCTTGATAATCGGTCCGGCTCTTGGAGAGATATACAACTGCGAGCTGGCCACAGGAACATTTTGGAGTGCTGACAAAATTAAAGCCCCCTAAATGGGCCCCACAGAAAGGGCAATTCAATTTTCCAAAAGTCCACTGTGCCTATAGGTGATAAAGGAAAATAAAGACAACATTTCCATTGTAAAGTGACCAAACAGAATGTGAATAAAAAAAGAAAAAAACCCGACCACATGAAAGTTTTCTATGCTACAGAAAAGGCTAGCTTTCTGCTTTCTGATTAGTAGACAGAACAGCAAACAGAGATAAGCAGCTACAAAGTTCTAGTATGATAATACATTGCAAATCATGCCCAACCAAACAATAGTCCTAAGAATTCCAAAAGAGAATCTCTTAAACAATAGGCTAAATATGGATATACTGTGAACTAATGAAAAGAAAATTACTCTATGGACCTAGGAAGCAAATCAGTCTACAGAGCTTAATTTGCAAGTAAAATCTCACAGAAAAGTGTCTGTTTTGATACACTTCTTGCATACCAAGCACCAAGGGAGAGAACTTAACCCAATGAATAGAATAAAGCTCTTTCTGGCTTTTTATGTACAACTAAAAGATATTGGTTGGTACATCAGATAGCTCATTTTCTATACTCAGACAAAAATTAATAACGAACTCACTTAAAATGATCTTTACACACACAGTGGAACATCTTCAGCAACCTAATATATTTTGTAAAGTTCAGGACCCTTAAAGCAGCACACTGGCACTCTCCCAGGAAATCATTACAGTGTGATAATGGATGCAAGGGATATCTACCAAATGTTACTTTGACAGCCACACCAATAGCTACTTAGTGGTAAAATGTTTTTATTTGAAAATATTTTCCAAAAATAGTATTACTTATTCTAGGACAGGTATTTTGCATTGTGAAAAATAATTTTAGCAGGTTATTAAAAAATATGAGCTGCTGCTCTTACACTACTCCATTAAAGAATCTTTAAAGTGTGCCATTTTAATTCTGTTAATGCCAAAAGTTATCAATTTTGTTTCTTTTTTTCACGTGTATGTGTGTATTTAAGAATAATACAAGCTATTTTATTCACATAACAAATACTATTGCAGGTGCTAAAGACATAGTAGTGGCCAAAATGTAAAAATCTCCGGTTTTTTGAAGTATATATCCTGCGGTAACCAGGCAATCAACAAGATAAGCAAGCTATGTGTGTGCAGGTGAAATATGCATGTGTGTAATTATATATTTATATGTCAGACATATATATATTTATAAGTAATATACGCTACCTGTAGTGTACATGAGTCTATAATATATAGACAGGTATATAAAGCAGAGAAGGGAGAAAGGCAATACAAGAAGAGATAATGGGGGTGGGAGGGTGGGGGTTGGGTAGTTGATAGGTTAACCACACACTGTGTCTTTGAAAGTAAAAAACAGAAAAAGGGAACAAACCAAGAGTATATCTGCAGAAATAACATTCAAAGGAGAAATTTAAAATACGAAATCTGAGAAAGACAAGTACCTGGAATGCTCTAATAATAGTGAAGAAGCCTGTAAGTACAATCAAGAGAAACACAACTGTTCATAATCTTAAAACCACACATCTAAAGAAAACAGCTCTAAAAAAGGACAAAAATATGCTGAATGTGTAACCTTACTAATTTTGCCCAGAGAACAGAAATTTACCTTGTGTATTAGGCAGCTTATCCATTCTGGAAGGGCTTCTAGATTCATGTGCCACACATGACAAAGATCTTGCATGTCACCAGAAGCATGTCTATCCTGTTACACAAAAATTAATTTTAGTACTCATACATTCAGATTGTAGTCCACAAATTTCATGTTTAAGTAAAATTCAAAACATAAAAAAATTAATTTTAGCTAAAAAGCAAATGTACACTAGTCTCCTTCTCTAGTTCCCATTATCAAAAACAAACCCACAAAGAGCAAAATACATCTCTTCAGGAAATAACTACTTGTGATTTAACACAAGATCAAACACTATCCATTTTATTTAATTCACCAAATAAAATTTTAAAATTTAGCAGAAAGTTACTGAATAGACAAATCTAGTGCCTTGTTTTTTTTCCCCTTGTACATGAGATAAATAGTGTCATTTATGGTAACCTTCCCCAGCTTTCACTCTCTGATCCTACTTGGATTTACCATTGATAAAATAAAGAAGCTGCTATTTCTCTATCAGAATACTACTCAATACACATGCCGGAGAATGAAGAAGAGAAATGATAAGATTCGGACACAGTGCCACCTTAACGTACTTAAAAGCAGCAGAAGCAGGAAGACCTTTCTCTATATCCTCCTGCCCTTGTCTGTTGAAGCAGGCAGAAAGCAGGAAGATTTTTTGATTTCTGAAGTAGGTTATGAGATCCTCAACTCTACCCTGCCATATCCAGAGGAAATAAACATTTTGATCTATGCAGGGTCAGAGAGAACAATGTGAACAAACAGCTATGCCATTTCCTCTAATTTGTTATCACTGTATCACATCCTCTTTGTCTTATCATGTTTCTCCATGACTTTATGCTCTTACATCTAGCCTAACATAGAAACACTCAAGTTTAACTATTTCTTTAGGTTCTCATCTCCTTATAAAGGCTATGCCACATGACATTTACATTAAATATATATGTCTATGATTTTCTCTTGTTAATATGTCTTTTACAATAGAAACTGTGGCCATGAACCTCGGATGAGTACAGTTTCGCTCCTCTATAAGAGCAATTGCGGAGGCAGCTGAAAAAGCTCCAATTAAATTTCACTACAAACCAACGAAAATCTGAAGAGTAAAGTCTTTGGTTTTCTGAAGTAGATTTGTAGAAATAAATGTAATATTATTACTATTAATATGTATTACAATTTCTTACTGATTTAATTTACAATAATATAAATTACTTCTAGATAACTGCTAAGGTCCTTTCTGGATCTATAACATTTCACTCTGCAAAATGAGAGATGCTGGTTGAGAGGAACAAAGAAAGTACAGCTTCTACCCACTATCTCTCAGGATCAGAATTACAGTAAATAACTCCACAAGCTGCCAAAGCACAATGCTTTTTCTCAAGTATTTCCCAAGCGGCTGCACTACTCATTACTATAATCAGATTTAAAAAGTAAAAAACAAACGAATTTCTAAAAAATCTTTCAAGTCTGTATTCACAATGATATGAAAGATGCAGAGATGTATTTAAGAAATCTTCACTGAATTAACTGTTTTAGGTTGTGATTTAAAGCCAAGATCACCCAGAATTTCTAGATCTAGATTTAATTTCCAAGTTGGTCTCTCCTGGACCTTTGACTAGTTTTGTCTTCCATCATTAGATATTAAGAAACTAAAAGATGGCCAGGTGGAGATAAAAGTTGCAGTGTGATTTGTTTACATACTGGTAAGATCTATAAAGAAGCTATCTTAATCTAATTTCCATCAGGCCAAAGGAACACAAACAAAAACAAAAAAATTACATTGTAAATTAAAAGGAAAGGGGACTTGGGTTATTGTTATGATGGACCACGTTCATCATTTTAAAAACTGTATACAATAGTATTTTTACATACTATGAACAACAATCAGTGAAAATCCATAATTAATGGCTTTCATTTAGATATGAACAAGAAGTTATGGTGTATCATTACACAGCAATTATAGACAATAGTAACATACTATTTATTTCAAAAAACCTGATTTACACAATACATACAAGTCTTAAAACATCATGTTATCCCATCAATATGCACAACTTTTTTGTTACCAATTAAAAATAAACTTTATTTTAAAAAGTAAATACAGGTTTAAAATTTTTTCAATTCTAATCCTACAACATGGATTGAAAATATTTTAATGACAAGTAACAGGTATCTTGGGAAAGGTTATAGCTAGCCAAAGAAAATTAGTCATATCCGTGATGACTAAACTCCACTTCTGCTTAACAGACTACAATTCTTCCAACTTCTCATGTCAAAATTGATAATAATGAGGGAGGGAATGGGAAGTACATGGAAATTTGAAGAGGACGTCACTGAACACAGACAAAGTTAAGAAAAGAGGAAGAGATGCTAGAAAAAGTCTCTAGCTCTATCACCTATGGCTTCCTCAGAGTTCTCACAACAGTGCCATGAAAATATGCAAAAGTTTATCTTATTCTATTTTCTGATACAAGTACATAGGGGAAATGTATAGACAATGATAAGAATATATTACAGTCTATCTCCTATCACACCACAGAACCTACGGAAAACACATTTTTAAAAAAGGAATCAATAGCTGATGTAGAAAATATAGATGGGGGTTTCAATGGACCAGAAATTGTAAAAAACTTCTGATAGATTAATAAAGACAAATTCAGCATATTGTATTTAAGTGCATAATAGATGAGAAAATAACACAAAGAATGGTTCATGTCATGATAGTGAAAACTGGAAGTAAAAAGGGGTTTTAGAGAAAAGATTAGGGGCTTAGTTGATATTTGTCTATGTCCAGATCACAATAATACTTTGGTTAGAAAGAAATAGGGCAACATCCTAAGGTGGCTGGAACAGTCTCAAGTAAGTGGATGAAATCTGCAGAAAGTCCAGAAACGAACTGCTGAGGATCTGACTCTGCTCTTCTAAAAACAGCACTATACCCAATGATGAGAATAATATAGATTTGTTTGTACTAATAGGATAAAGGCTAATAAATACTGTTTAAAAATGTGAGAAAGAAATAAACAGAGTATTATATATCATCTAATGGTTATGATTATGAGTATGCATATACTGGCTAAAACTCACTCAACTGTGAATTTTATTATTTGTAAACTATATCCTAATAACAGTGGTCAGAAAATAACAGATAAAAATATCCTTAAAGAACAGTGACCACAAAACACCTGCAAATTTTAATATTTTATTCTTCACCTCCCCCTCAATTGGCACAAATTAAGAGTCACTATTTCACATACACTATAAATAATTCTGAAAAAGTTCATCTCTTTTTTGTATGAGTATCTTGGAAAATCAGGGTGAAATACAAATATAGATTAAATTATATAAAAAACAGACTTTTGAAAAAGTTCTTTGGACTTTTCCTTAATATTTGTAGAATTTAAGGTGTCTGGAGAATTCTGTTAAAAATGCATTTGAAGATATCAATATGTAATACAACCACCATTGTTAATTCCCTACCACTTTGTTTGTAACTCTGTATTGTCTGTATTGTGCTTGTGATATGTTG
>NW_004955446.1:4673438-4720112 GCF_000276665.1 Chinchilla lanigera
TTTGTTTGTAACTCTGTATTGTCTGTATTGTGCTTGTGATATGTTGTAAAATGTTGTATGTCTGTTAATGTTTCCCTCCTTTTATCCTTAAAATAAAAAAAAAAAAAATTTTATAAGTTAAAAAAAAAAATGCATTTGAAGCTCAACTTCCAAATAATTTATCAATTCTTAAACTTGGCAAAAGGGTGCATTCAGTGCAGGGATAAGCATATGACAGAGTAATAAATATTTTGAAAAGTATATCTACTAATGGTTTGGAGTAAATGATTTACTATAGCATTCAGAATCTAATAGTTGCTTTTCATTTGACAAAAAATATTTAGGCAAAATTTGAAGATTTAAAAAGTAACCTAGGGCCGGGGATATAGCTCAATGGCATATGTGCCTGCTTGACAAGTGCGAGGTCCTGAGTTCAATTCCTGGTACCCAAAAAAAAAAAAGTAACCTAGAATTAGGCTAAGACAGAGTAAGAAGTATGAAGTAGTGAAACTGGGGCCAACAAATTCCAAGCATGAATTTAGATGCAACAAGGTTTATGTACCAGAAGTGGTGGAGATTGTTTTAGACATATTTGCTCATTCAGTTCACCAGTATACACAGACAAGAAAACTGAGGCTCAGGGGAAATAGTTAAATCACTGTGGGGACAGCCGGTAAGTGATAGAGATTTGAACACGGGTCTGAACAGATGAAATCTGAATGTGCACCCTACCCTTCTCTACTAGGTCACAGGGTAAAACCACACTAGGTAAAAAGTCCTCTAGCTTCTTTCAAAGATGTCAAGAAAACATATCTTCAATCTGGGGAAGAAAAGAATTTTAAATCACAACAGGTCATATTAAGTAACAAGCAAATTGTGTGAAAACAAGCAAACACCCTTGAAACCTTTCTCTTAAATCTACAATATGATACAATTGTTTATAAATGTTACTAAACTTGATCCCTACCAGGAGAGATTTTGGCACTAAACAATCATTGGTAATTACAGGTCTCTGTGTTGGTTTGGGGAATATTGCAAGGGGAACAGTAATACAGGACACATTTTTACAAGATTATTTATAATAGTCACCCAAAGAATGATATACAAAAGAGTCCAGGAAATCTGTCCTCACACTAAGACCAAGGAATCTAGCTGAGGCCTGGATCCCATGGAAATGTCCTGAGTGAGTCCAGCTGAATACCTAGAGTTCATAATAATGCCTCCCATGAGTCCAGCTGGAGGCCTAGAGCCCATAGCAGTGCTTTCATGCAGGCCTGTTTCACGGATCTGTGCTGGAAAGGCCCAAAGGTCAGGGGTGGAATCTAGGAAGGATGAAGGATGTGTGCTAGCCGGCTGAGGGATCTACACTGGAGTCAGGAAGCCACGCACAAAGTAAGATCCAGAGCTCCCCTGAAAAGCACCACAGCCATTCTCAGCAACAGTGAGGTCCCAAACTCCTCCAATGGTGAAGACAGCTGAGTTCCCATCAGGAAAGCCAACACAGCAAGCTTCTCCAGGAGACTGGCAGTGCACCATCTTCCCCTCTGGAGCCAGGAAGCAATGCTCAACGTGAGGACCAGAGCTCCCCAAAAGTGAAATGAAGCCATTCGCAGTGCCAACAAGGTCCCAAGCTCCTCAGACGATGAAAACAGCCAAGTTCATCAGGAAATCCAGCATGACAAGGTCCTCCAAAAGGAACCAAGAGCTCCTTACAGTTTCTAGCACCTCCCAACACGCTTTCTCAGCTCCCAACAACCTCTCTCTGCTCCCAAAAGCCTAACTTATTCTTGTCCAGTTCTGCCTCTTATGCTGCTGGCAACAATCCTCAGGTGGGCCTCCCACACCTGGCACCACACTTAGTTCAGCTGGGGGTTATAAATTGACCACCAGCTGTCAATCCACCACAGTCTTCAAACTTTATTTGAAAAAATCTGTGGATTGCAATCTATTATGGAGTAGACAGAACAGCAGCTTTCAGGCAGGAGTCTCTTTTGACTAGCACTACAGAAAATAATCCAGACCAAAACTGCAAGTTCTGGGAAGGCCAATTCAGAACAATGTTTCTCAAAATCTGGTCCCAGGATACCAGTATCAAAGGCACTTGGGTACTTAGTGAAAATCTATGCAACTTTCACAACCCACTAACTACCATCTAAAAAAACCCAAATACTTAGGATTCTTATTCAGACTAAAGTAAGGAACCTTAAAATATCTTCAGAATTTTATTTTGTGAGCTTTTGTCATCTGCCTTTTCCAACATTTGAAGCTCTGATATTGATTAATACACAGCAGTGCTTCAATCATTATTACTTTTTCTAACTCAGGTATAAATTAGGATCACTTGGAAAAAGCACTAAACTGAAAAATCCTCTGTAATCTACTTTATCAAGAAGTTAGAAGCTGGGCATGGTGTTGCAGACCTGTAATCCCAGGATGCAGGAGGCTGAAGCAGGACTACTGCAAGTTCCAGGCCAACCTGGGGTATATATTGAGTTCAAAGCCAGCCCAACCTACATAGTGTGACTCTGTCTCAAAACAAATGAACAAAAATAGAAGTTAGAGAAATCTACATTAAAAGGTAGAGTACACTGGCAAATTTGCAGTCATTTAGCTAAGTATATATCTAAATGTTTCTAAATGCTCTACATTGCTTCAGATGTTAAATATTTTGTTAATTTTTTATGATTAAAATTATATTCTTCCAGGAATAAAAATTGTTTTCCAAATACATTATTTCTTTCCAAATGAATTATTCTCTGTATCTGTAGGTGTGGGTCCCACATCCTCAAATTTAACCAACCACAGATTAAAATATTCAAAAAATACTCCATCTGTACTAAATATGTAAAGACTTTGTGTAATTTTATTTTTTAAATACCTTAATGCTATGGTATATGTCTAGAGTCCCCCAGAGCCTCAGGTGCTCACAGGTGGGGAAGTGACTGTATCATGGAGAGGAGTGATGCTTATCAATGGATTAGTTCACTACTGAATTTCCAGTTATACGTAATGCTGGGAGGTGAAGCCTGATGGGGAGAGGCTGGAGCATGGTGTGCAAAGGTCTAGCATCCTCCCTCCTCTCTTGTCTCTGCTTCCTGGTGCCATGCCCCAAGCCATGCCATCCTGCCTTGGAGCCTGCTGCGAGTCAAAATAAACCTTTTCTTCTTTAGGTTGTGGGTGTCAGGTATTGTGTACATGTGATGAAGAAAGGAACTAAGGCACCTAACAATTAAAATATAATTATATTTTGTTTATACTCATAAAACATGACCCTGTTTCATCATGTTGGAAATAAATCTTTTCATCTCAAAATTTCTAATCCAAACAATAGGAGGGCTTTCTTGATTCAGTTCCCAAGTACAAACCACATTAGCTGGTATTCTGTGGGGCATTTATTCGGTCCTCTTTGTACCTCACATCTTAACATGGCCCTTGATATACACTAAATATTTAATATATGTTGCATGGAATTCTATAGTAAGGAAATTTTCATTTCAAAGTGGGAATCACTATTTGGTTCTGTATGTGCCTAGAACCATTTTAACAAATTTAAATGGGCTATACACATCTGCCATGCAAAGAATCTTGGGAAACTTATAAGAAGTGACTTAATAAAATACAGTGTATCTTCAGCTAAATACCTTACCTCTGAAACATAATAAATGGATAAAGATTTTGAAGAATAGACTTAATCTTCCATTTGAAGATGACAATTACACACACTGACATAACTCTAATTCTTAAAAGGGCTTTTATAGATAATACAAACTGGAATTGACAAAGTCATCTTTTCATTACTAGGTCTGCAAATTTTTCTGATCTTTCGAGACTGTAATATATGATATATATATGATGTATATATGATGTATACATCATATATTTATGAGCAAGAAG
This sequence comes from Chinchilla lanigera, assembly GCF_000276665.1. Taxonomy (NCBI): domain Eukaryota; kingdom Metazoa; phylum Chordata; class Mammalia; order Rodentia; family Chinchillidae; genus Chinchilla; species Chinchilla lanigera. The sequence goes on from NW_004955446.1 coordinate 4,677,312, forward strand.
GAAAGAAGGTAGGAAAAGGAAGGAGAGAATGAAAAAGAAAATGTTTATACTGGTAGTAAGAATAGATTATTAATGTCAAAGTAAGTTATAGACAGTCAACTTAACAATATTTATTGAGTGATTATTAGACCCATGGTTGACCACACAAAGCATGTAAAGATACTTGCTAATATTTCAGGGACTCTGTTAGGTATCAAATGTGTCATTATTTTATTATGTGCATTTAATTATTTCATCTAATCATATAAATTGATAATGATATTTAATCATATATTATCATAACACTAAGAGACCATTATCCACTATTTTTTTGTTGTTGTGTTTTGGGTTTTTTTTTCCAGAACCAGGAATCGAACTCATGACCTTGTGCTTGCCAGGCAGGCGCTGTGCCGCTGAGCTAAATCCCCAGCTCCTATCCACTATTAATTATTGAAATGTTTCATGAAAAGTCCTATCCAAATAAACAGAGTCACAATAGGCTAGGGAGGTTTTACAATATTCTGATTTTCACTAAGTAACAAACATTTATATTGTGCTAACTATGCCCCAAGCACTATTTTATGTGATTTTTAAAAAGTCCTACAGATAAGGCACTGAAACAAAAGAAATTAAATAAGCTATCAAAGTCACAAAATTAAATTACAAAAGAAGGATTTTCATCCAGTTAATGTGGCTTCAGACTTTATGTCCTCAGTCAATAAACTTCCACTCCTATACCAAATAAATACAAAATATACCAAGTAGTATAATTTTTAGAGCCATAAACTTTCTTATATATCTTTTGTAAGTATGTTTTAAGGCACAACACTGTTATTCTTCCCTAAGTTTAGCAAAAACAAAGCTAAAACTGGGGCAAAACTTATGTTTAAATTAACCAAAAGTAATACAATAACTTATTGAGGAACAGGTAGAGGTAGGGAAAAAAAAGATCCTACAGACGTTTCTGCTATTTGACACTCAAATGTGACTGCCTTCATTCAAAAATTATTGATATAATTTACAAGTTTTCCCCTAAATAGTTAAAAGTATACTTTCATGTAAAAAAAATGAAACTCCATTACAACATAGATATGTATAAAAGGTTGAATTGAATGTATAGTATTTTGTTTTCTTTTGTGAAAACTTTGATATGAAGCTCAGGAAAAGAAAGACCAGAATAAACATAGAAGTCTCCATTATGAACAAGACTGTCAACTGCTTCATTTGTACTTACATACATGTGGTTTTTTTTAAAAAAGAGAATATGTTGGTCATTTGTAACATTTACTTCAATATAATTTTACAAGTAAAATGGGACACATCAACCATTAAAGTTTCAAAGTTTAAGTCACTTAATTCTTTACATAAATATATATGCAAAAACGGGTATTTTGTTCCTTTTGTGGTGCTAGGAATTAAATCCAGCGCCTTTCACATGATAAGCAAATACTCTACCACCTCTAGCTCTAAAACAAGTTTTAATGGACATATTCTAAAGACAAATGATGCAAAAAGAAGCAACTTGATTTAGGAAATTTCAAGTCTTTAAGGTAATGACTAAGAGGTTATCTTCTTGGGAAAAATTAAAACTAAAATGTAGAAAAAAAATTTCATTAGAATTTTTAAAAGTTGTATTACAGAGACCTTTTTCATATCCCAAATTTGTCATTTTGAGAAGGAGAAGAAACAACAGTCAATTTAACATGGGACTGTCAGTAAATGTTAATGAAATATAAGTGAAATAATTTGTTCAAGCAGCAGGGGGAGCTAATGTACCACTCATTTTTCATTAATGGCCATGTCTTCAGTTGCAGTGTACAGTAAGAGTATCATTTAATTTTAAAATTACAAATTATATGAATTTTTATCATTGTATGAACTTTAAGATTTTAATTAATTATGACAGGTTAATGTAAAGAATTTGACAATTTAAATTTTGATTTTTTACACTTGGCATTTCAAATGAAAGCAATAGTATTCCCTTAGCTAAGTCATTTTAAGTGACTATAATAAACTACTGTATTAAACTACCACACCTGTAAATGCCACAGAGAAAAAATTATGTTCAACACAAATGTCATTTAGGTTAGCATTATTAACTAAATGTTTAAAGTGTTACAAATGAGGGGCTGGGGATTTAGCTCAGCGGCAAAAGCGCTTGCCTGGCAAGTGCAAGGTCGTGAGTTCGGTTCCTGGTACCGGAGAAAAACCAAAAAAAAAAACTAAAAATAAATAAATAAATAAATAAATAAAGTGTTACAAATGTAAAGGAATCAAAATTCTACTAGACTGCCTGGTTTTTCTACTTGTACTTTGAGAAGGTAAAGGGTGAGATTTTTTTAAAGAAATAGGTCAGAATGAACTCAAACAAAATCTTATTTAAGAGCAGACAGGCTTCCTGCATCCACTGTTAACACCCTTTAATTTATTCTTCATACTATAATTACAATGATCTTTTAAAATTCAAAAGCTACATTACTCCTTTTCAGTGACTTCCCACCTTTTAGGATAAAGACCAAAGCCTTTCATTTTATTTACAAGCCCTTAAATGACTTCACTGATAACCAGCTTTCTATTCTTGTATCTTTCCAAATTCCTTGTTGATCTTTGAACTCCAATTACAGCAATTTCTTAGTTCTGTGGCTATACCACAAGGGCTTTGAGCACGGAATACTCTCTGTACTGCCCTCACTTATGTCTTCACACAAGTCACTTCCTCAGAAAAGCCTTCCTCATATAGCTAGGTTGAGCACCTTATCTATATCTTTTTCCCTACAATTTTCCTTTTTCTACTAAATAGATAATAACTGAATGGTTATATGATTGGCCAATATCTATTTATATTTACAGCTATTTATAGTTATAGCCAATAAACATTTATATCATTGCCCAGTATCTAATATTTTTATGATTAGTCTATATTATAAATATTGAAATTTAAATATAAAATCATAAATTTAATGTTACCTTATTGATATTGATACTAATTATATTCATAACTGATCTATAATTGTGTTGTAATTATAATTAAAAATATTAACACTAAACTATAAATCCTTAAAACTTCACAAAGACAAATCACCTCTTTTCTACTCATCTTTGAATTTCCAGCGTCTATACCAGGATACATTGTTTTTCAGTCTTCTTAGGCTGCTATTTTATAGACTGAGGAACCTAAACATCAGAAATTTATTTTCTCACTGTTCTAGAGGTTGAAAAGACCAAGATCAGCATGCTAGCATATTTGGATTGTGTTGAAGGATATACTTCTACCTTGCAGACAGCCACCTTGTGTGTTCTCCCATGGTCTTTCTCTTTTTCTTCATCTTTTTATAAGGCTACACTCCTACTGGATTACAGCCTCATCCTTGTGACTCATTTAACCTTAGTTACCTCCTCAAATCCTTGTCTCTAGAGATAGTTACATTGTAGCTTCAACATAAGCATTTCGGGGACACACAATTCAGTCCATAGCATGTCATAATACTATGAATAAATATATGTTGACTCTAAAGAAATGAGAAGATGAAATGTTAAAAAAATATAATAAACAATGAAATATTTATGTCAGTATTATGGTCATGGCATGAAAGATACCATCAGAATAATAAATCCCAAGAGAAAATGAGCAAATTATCTAAAAAAATGTGAAGGAGGAATATGATACTATAATCAATTTAACATTCACTGATCATATTCATGCCAGCCACGGCACTGGCAAAGGTGTTGTAAAGATGAAACACTTTACAGCCTGGTGATGGAAAAAAAAAAAAAAAGTCATAATCCACAATTAAAGTGCTTTAAGAGGTATGCCTAAATTCTCAGTTTTGTGACCTACTTGAATTTGGTACCTGCCCTTACAACTTTCACTACAATGAACTTTGACCAATGATCTCTGTGATAAAATTAATACACATTTATAACTCTCACTCAGAGTTGTCACATGTAGCTGTATAGTTTGCCACCTATTTATAAATGCAAGGGGCATCTTTCACACGCTAGCATCTTCTAGAATACTGCAGTGCACTTCACACTGAGGACAGTGGCTGGACTTCTAGCTCTCCCTACAACACTCAGCACTAATAACCAATCCTTTTTTCTACAAGATGTTCATTGACTGATTTCCCTAACATTGTGTAGTAATTTTCAGTGTTTGAGTTCATTTCTTTTTTCTCCTTTGCAGTCCTCTTTTTCTCTCTACCCTGTAAATGTTCACAGGCCCTCTTTCCTCACTCCATTCACACACTGCACGGTGAGCTCATCTACTCTCACAGTGTCACTCATTAGTTACTTGGCTGACTCCCAAATTTACACTTTTAGTTCAGATCTTTGTTCAGATTCTTCTGAATCCCATATACACAGAACCAGCAGCCTTCTTAAATATTTAAATGTTTATTGGCCATGTAAACTTGGCATATTCAAGCTGTAACAAAACTAAAATTGAGGATACCATTCCCTATCACAGATTGCATAAATGGAGATGATTTCCGCTATTTTACTTTGACTATTTGTAGGAGTTATGTTATTATTTTGCTTTTCATTCTTCCTCACATTTCATGAAGCTCATCCCTGAAGGGAGGGTGGAAGTACTCTTTTCTCTCTGAAGATGGTACAGATATCTCAAAATCTTATTCTGAATTCCTTGTCTTCAGGGAAATGGAAAGTAATTTCCAGTAATTGGAAAACTAAAGCTCAGATGTCCCAGATTCCTTTACAGCTCAATTTCTACACATTCTCTAGTTTCCACAAAGCTGATAAACAGTCAATATTACAGAAGCAGAAGTAATGACTGTAAATGTGCTATTTCTTGTAACAAGAAAGTGAATATATATATATATATATAAATAAAACCTCTGTATATAAACACACACATGTGTGCATGCACACACACAACCTCTTCTGGGAGGCCTACCATGACAGGCCCAGGTAGTAGTTTGCTTGTATTCCTGTTATAGTACTCATCAAATCAGGCTACACTCACTGGTTTGTCTATTTTCAGCTAGTTTAAATCTCCTAGAGGAAGACATTTTTTTTAATTGTGTTTTGCTCTATTCCGCTGCCCATCTCAATATATCCTACAGCAGTGCTTGAACTGTTCTTGTTCATTAAGTACTTAATGAATAAACGAGTGATATTATCAGAGACTAATCCATTATAATAGCAAAGTAATTTAATTAAGCATGGGTGAGATAAAAGTCAAAGCAAGTAATTTTAAAACATTGAGCGTGTCTCTTAACCACTTCTGAGTTCAATTAAATATAGGATAACCAAAAACTGCATAATTTTTTCATTAATTTTTATAATAGATATATGTAAATGACAATTGTATCAAATTTATTCATTAATTTTTCTGTGTAAGGTATATCTTAAAACATTTAGTACACAAAACAGTGGTACAATCTGGACAGTAGTTTCTAATCTCTTTCCAAATTCTCTGAATTATCGTCTTCTAGAACAACACACCGTACAGTGCCATGTTGGCCATTTTTTCTGTGGGTGGTATAATTTCAATAAAATGCCTACCCACTAAACATAACGGTGAAGATGTCAATGATGGGCGGTCTGGTTGACATTTCACTATCTCATACTTTTCAATTACTAGGTCTATTAGACCCACTCTAAATTGTAAGTGACTTTTTAAACACCCTTCTTTTGAATAAATAACAAATGAGTTCCATATCGTTCATTCCAGAAGGTACATAAATATTTTATAACATTTTTCCTTACTTCTAGATTACAGGATAGCTTGTTAGAATTGGTCAACACCACCCATAGAATTCTTATAATCAATGACAACTACTGGAATTTTTTTAGTTTTGTTTCTTCTTTCAAGTTCTATCACTTCTGTATTATGAATAGTTGACAAAAGCAGATGTCTTTCCTGTCTTTCCATTTTATAACACAAACTCTTCCTCTCTGATATGCTAATATGTTTCCCTTTTTCCATTTTTTGTTTTGTATATCTTTGGGTACTTCTTTCCTATTCAGTCTCAGTGTCCCAAACATGTCCATTTTGTACTGTAAAAGAATATCACTAAGATCTAGAGAAATATAAAATTATATCTAATGTACTTATGATAAGAGTTTTTATAGATTGTAGCACAAAATTATAGATTATTTTTCACAAATACAAATTAGTGAAATAAAATAATCAGAAATAACCAGATTTCACTAGAAACAAATATCAAAGGTGAATAAAATGCTCTAAATTAAGAAGTATGCAAAAAAGTCAACATGAAACAAATAAACCAGTGTATCTCTAGCAAACAAGAGCCAAATGGTTGAATGACAGCTGCCCAGGCAACACCTGGGATACTTAGTATGTAAATACCCAACGTGTGTAATGCTGGGGATAAACTGTTAAGCAGTTAAAGTAGGGAAGGAAAATATGATAGGTTATTACAGTCATGTTCTGTTGCATTTAGAATTTCCTAAAAAGTCCACTAATTACTTCCTAGTTTTTAGCTCTTTGATACCACCTCTTCAAAATCATTTTAGAGAAGTTGTGAGATTTTTTGGTTTTAAGAACATTTATTCTTATCAGGATGACCAATCAAATGCTTTTAAAATTACTCATGTTTTTATGGGTTATTTTTATATTATACATGAATTTTACCTCCTAGGCTACTACTGAATTGAAACAAAAACTGTATAATAGATTTTCAATTTCTTACCAGGTTCCTAATGTAACTGTGTGATGATCACTAAGATTCACTCATGGTAGAGGTTAAAAACCAAAGACTACTGTCTTCAATTCATGTTTATGATATTGCATTTAAACCACTAAGGGCAAGTTAATATTAACAGTTAATGCTAAAATTAATTTTAACTGTGGAAGATGAAGGGTGGTTTTTGCCTTTTGAAACCATATTGTACTGTTTTCACTGGGTCAGACAAGGTGAAAGCTTAGTCAGGTGTGGTGAAGTATGTACAGGGTTGGGTATGCCCACAGCACTCACATATTACAACACTGAGTACTAAGTCAGCAATACTCACCTTAATTTCTTGGTTCTCACTATAATTCATTAAGTAATCAGAATTTGCTATACATTTTCTACATTTCCAACAACGAAGAATAGTTATTTTCTCTTCATTATGATTTTCAGTTATCAATTCTTCACTTCTTTTCATCTGTGGGAACATTAATAGGTTATTAAAATGTCAAATAAACTCAATTTCCTAGTCCTTAATAGGGCAATAGCTACAAGTTAAGTAGGAAAGAGCTATCATCTGTTGTGGTGCTCCAGGCTCCACCAAAATCATAAAGTGCCTTGACTGCTCTGACACAGTCACCTCCCAGTAGGCTTAAATCCAAGCAGAGAACTTGGACACTCCCAAGCATAGATAAAGGTATTTAGATTGTTGCCAAAATACTGAAAAAACTGGCCCTAGCCTTGAGCCAAAATTCCATAAGCCCTTGTTGTAGTCAGGGAATAGACTTAATACAGGATACACAATTTACAGGATTATTTCATATTAACCCACAAAGTCAAATGCAGAAGAGTGCCAGAAATCTGTTCACACAGTAGAGATGCAAAGAATCTAGCTGAGTGCCTGGATCCCACAGCAATGTTCTGCGTGAGTCCAGCGGGAGGCCTAGAGCTCACAACAATGATTCATGCAAGTCTGTAACAAGGATCTGCACTGGGAAGGCGCAAAGGCCAGTGGTGGAAGTTAGAAAGTCTTTGCCAGCAAGATGAAGGATCTGTGCCAGAAAAGTGAGGGATCTGCACTGAAGCCAGAAAGCGATGCTCAAAGTGAGCACCAGAGCTTCCCCAAAGAAAACAAGCCATCCACAGTGACAGCGAGGACCCGAGCTCCTAGGATGATTAAAACAGCTGAGTAAAAGCCAGTGTGACAAGCTTCTCTGGGAGAATCAATAGAACACCATCTTCCTCTCCAGTTCTGCTTTTACGCTATTGGCAACAATCCTCATGTGGGCCATGCATACCCAAAACCATGCTCACTCACTTCAGCCGGGTGTTACAGGATTAACAGGTTGTTAATCCACCACAGCCCTCATAAATTGATCTCACTGCAGATATAACTAGGTAGACTATCCCTTTTCTTTTGTTCTCTATGGTGAGGATAAGCTGCAGCTCCTATAAATTTCCCTACCACATCCTTTAGATTTATCACCTTGCAGTGAATGTTTCTTTTTTTGCAATCCCAACTGGCCCTATCTCTGAATATTCTCTTGTGGGAACTTTTCTGTGATTTTAGAGTGACTCCAACACCATGTTTGGTGAGACAGAACAGGTACCTACTAGTTACCAGGTCTAAGGCTAGAGGCACTCTATAAATATGTCAGAGATGGAAAATTCCATTTAATTATGATGATGATGCACCATATTAGTGACTGCCAGATTATTTTTTTATAAAACATTTCATGTGTATTGTTTTCCACTGATAAAAAGCAACTGCTGAAGAGTCAGTTCAAGAAGTTGCTATAGTAACTTTAAGTCATGACAAAGAAATATAAATAATCATATAAGATATAATGGCTACAGCAATAAATCTTAAATAAAAAATGAATTGATTTTTAAGTTAAATGTTTGGAAATTAGAAGTGCTCACTTTATGTTATGTTATGGCAGAAATTCTTGTCTTAATGCAGTAATTTCTCCTTCATATTGCACTCAGTGAAATAGTTCATAACATCTTCTGATGTATATGGTCAAACAGTAAAACAAAAAATACTCCCACCAATTTTATAATTTATTTTTATACATGAGATTTTATGTCAATACTTTGATTTAGAGGAATTTGGGATAAGTCTCATACTATACTATATGTAAGGTTTCCAAAATACGGTGTATTTATTTATTTATTTATATTTTATGGAAAAAGTGAAATAACATTTCCTTAAAAATAGGCAAATAAAAATAGTTAATACACTGGGTACAGTTATCTTTAAAGTAGTTACTCAGAGTACAAGATATGGGCAAAAAAAATTCTTTACATGATATTACACAAGCCTTTCTTTTCAATGAACTAAGAGAAACTAGCAGTATAAATGTCTTGTATTTTGGGTTTTTTCCTTTTCCCTTCCTTCCTTTCCCTTTTCCCTCACCCTAGTCCTCTTTCCTTTTGAGCAATTTCTTCCCATTTCACAATATCTACTGTGTATTTTAGACCTCATCTACCCTTTCAGTTTTTCAGACCAGGAAGACAACATAATGTTTACATATGTGAATCTGATTTATTTCACTTCTAAGTATGTTCTTCAGTTGCATCCATTTACCTATAAAAGTCTCAAGTTTATCCTTTATAGTGGAGTGATACTCCATTGTATGAAAATATCACACCTTTTTATCCATTCCTTGGTTGATGAGTATTTGGGTTGTTTCCAAGATTTAGCTATTACAAACGGTGCACACATATATTGTTGTGGTATGATGTTTTTAATGGAAAAATACTTAGAAGGGGAATAGCTGGGTTGAATGGGACCCCTAATCCTAGTTTTTGAGGAATCTCCACACTGATTTGCATAGTGGTTGTACCAGTCTACACTCCCACCAACAGTGAAGAAAGATTCCTTTTTCTCCACAACCTCAATAATCATTAAAAATCTTAATCAGCAAAAGCCTTACTGTCTTCTTTCCTTATTGTGAAAGCACTCACCCTTCTTACTTCTTTAGCACTCCTCTTACCTCTCCACCCAGTTCTTAGCCTCTTTTATCCTCATCTTTCTGTTAATCAGGAGTTCTCAGAAAAGAATGGACACTGCAGGGAGGAGTCTTATCAGAATCAAATACGGTGAAACTCCATATCTGCCTGTGTCCCCCAATCCCAAGATACCTAACCCCTTGTCAAGATTCTTCCATGTCCTTGTAGGATGCAACTATGTAAAAGAAAAGGCCCTATAAGTGATTCTATAAATTAGCACTGAAAATCATTAAAAACTGTACTCTCTGTGTGACAATTCTTCCATATCAATGATTTTTAAATCTACATATCTAGTTATCTTATTCTAAAAATGTAGACCATTAATTTCAACTTCCAGTTGCCAAATGCACATCTCTACGTGAATCTCCTTCACAGCCTTTGTACTGGCTGTTCATTTAGTATAGATTTGTGCAAATCTATAGGTGGCCACTAGCCAGACACGAATATTAAGTGCCTGGAATGTAGTTAATCAAAATAGAAAATGTATAGTTAATATAAAATATGCACTGTATTTTGAAGACTTAGTAGCAAAAGATAAGGCAAAATGGCTTCATAATTTTTATTAACTAGTCAATTTTATTAACTAAATGTTGTAGTGATTTTCAGTATCATACTAAAATATAAAATTAATTGTACTTCTTTCTTTTTATTTCCACTTGGAAAAACACCATTGTAGACCTCCTTATCCAGGTCTTTGTCTAGTTGATTTATTTCTCACCATTGAGATCTTAGCTCAATGTCACTCCCTCAAAGATATGGTCTAAGGAGCATCTGGAGAATGTATTTAAGTGCAGACACTGAGACACAATCCAAAGGATTCCAAGTCAATGTTTCTAGTGTAACATTCAGTATATCAAACAAGCATACTAGGTGATTCTGATACAGGTGATCTGATAACTACAGGTTGAAGGACACCAATTTTCAGAACATAATCTAAACTCCTGTATCAAAAAATGTCCTTCAGGTAGTATGAGAAATCTCTGTGATAAAATTGTTCTCTATTTGTAATAATGGTCATACAAATCCATGCTAGTGGTAAAATTACATAGAATTAAATACACATGGCAGGCATGGTAGTGCACGCTTGTAATCCCAGCCCTTAGAAGGCTGAGGTAAGAGGACTGCTTTGAGTTCCAGGCCAGCCTGTACTACATACTGAGTTCAAAGGCAGCCTGAACTACATAATGAGAGTCTATCTTAAAAAAAAAAAAACCAAAAAACTAAATACACAAATGAGTATGTGTAAATGATGAGATCCAAACAGAGAAGATGATTTGAAGTGCACACAGGATTTCTTTGTGAATTTACAACTCATAATTCATATTGACTCTAAAATTATCTCAAAAAGTTAAAAACTTACATCAAAAATTCAGAATCATAAAGTCATAATATTTTTACCAATTATCCCAACACATACTTGTATAACTGTGTCTTACTTTTTTCCTATGTTTTTGGTTGCATGTACCTTTTTTCTTTAATTTTCTCATTAGTACATGTTCGCAGTACATAATGAATACATCCTTGTGGGGAGTTGGCACATGTATATACCACATCTTAATTCTTTTTTCATCTTTTTTCCCTCCTCCCCTCCCCATCTCTTGGGCTCTTTCCCTTCTGCAAAAGATCTGCCTATTTTATTATCTATTTTTTATTTTACTCTTTATTTATATTTTAGCTTTCTCATATAAAAGAAACTATGTTATATATAAATTCACATGTACAATTTATTTCACTTAACCTTTTGATCCCAAAGTACATCCATTTTCCTACAAATGACTTAAAGAGTGAGAATCAAGTTTCCTTTTACCAGTACTCTCCAAGGAAAATACAATTACTCTCATCTGTGTTCTCACAGTACTTTACACACATTTCCACAGTAATACTAGTCATACTGTATTATACTTACTCTTGGGTATATTTAACTAATCGATTTACTTGTGAACTCTTAAAATAACTATACTCTATTCACTCTGTATTTTTATAATTAAACAGTACCTGGCATCAGAAAAGAACCTGATTTTATTTACTAAAATCAAATGAATAAAATATACCAGAGAACTCAACTTACACAATCTCTTTACCAGTACTGTGCTAATTATGTGTAGCCAATTAGTTTGATGAACCAATAGGAGTCCTTCTGCAATAGACAAGAGGAGCCTATTGAGAAAAACATATCCACTTTTATACATATCTAAGCATAAGTGAGAACTGAGGCTACCCAATAATTTTCTAATTATATGAGAACTGAGATGGCTCCTATCAAAGAACTTGTGCCAAAACACAGTCAAACATGGTAACTCAACCTATTAACAAAGTACTAGTCTTTAAAGAGATCTGAACAGCACATGTGCTGTTAGCAAGCTAAATTCCATCCCCAACTCAGCACCTTATACACTAATATTGCTTTTAGGCAAAGAAGGAAATATATAAGTAAACAAATGAAACTATTTTCTAAACTCAGTGACATATAAGGTATAAAGAATTTTGGGTAGCACACATCACGTGACTTTAACAATCTTGAAGACTTTGAGCAGTGACTATTGAAACTATTCTACTATTAAAATAAGCACAGAAGGAGGAAAGACAAGGAGATTTTGCGAAACAGTACAACATAATATGGAAAAATATTTTATTATAATTACATTTGAATTGCCTCATAAAGCTCAAAAATACTTGGAGATTCTGCAGAATGGTTGGGTTCTGAGGCAATAGATGACCACAAGGAACAGACAGAGTCTAATAATTTGTGTTCATATAACTTTAGTAGAACTTATAGATTGGTAAGGCCAAGGAAGTTCAAATACGCTAATTTTCTGCTTCTCTTCCAAATGCTCTTCATCTCTTATTCCAGTACTTACCAGATTGATCACATGTATTTTTCCAAGATGGAGAACCCATCCTACCTATGTCACAGTTTTTGTCTTGGTAACCTGACCTTCTTTATCTCCTGTAAATCATTTGGCCACTTTAATGAAGCTATCAGTTAATATCTGCTTTATATTCCTAATCTTACCTGCTCATGTATTTTCTCTTACTATACTTTGCTACCTATCTTCATATTCTTGTCACTTTCTGGAAAATCCTAAATCGATTGGGTATTTGGAAAATAATGTTTCACTTAGTTAAATCTTTCAAATACTGAAACACGTCATCAATATAAAACTCAAAAAATTCACACTCATTAATATTACCACCAACCTCAGCCAAACAAGTTCTTTAATTATTCTGCAACTTGTGTATTTATTACTTTATCTGTTTCGTCTACGCTTTATGGTAACATAGCAGCTGTGACACAGGTATAATTCTAGAGTCTTGTGTCTTCAAACTTTTCTTCAATCTTTATGAATTTAAACTTAAAATGGACTAAAATTAAAAATTATTAAAATTATTATACAGTTAGAAAACATGAATAATACAAAATAATTTTAAAAATTGAAACAACTTAAAAATTTATTCAATACTTACTAAGTAAGATTAGCTTACTTTTTAATTTAACACTACTTCCTAGCAGCTTTCTTTGAGCAGGACAATTTCTCTTTCGAAAAAGGACATCCATATAGGTTAATATTTTTGATGATTTTAGTCTTACCATGTCAACTGAGAAATGTTCCTTGGGGATAGGGTATTTTTGGCAGATGAGTAATAATAAAAAGATGTAAGATCAGCTGAGTGTGCACACTTGTAATCCTACCACTGGGGAGGCTGGGACAAGGGGGATCGCCCAGAGTTCAAGGCCAGCCTGGGCTTGCAAAACAAGACCATCTTAAAAATCCAACAAACAAAAATAAATAAATAAGTAAATAAATAAATAAAGGTATGTAAGATCAAAGGTTCAATTTACACACTTTAAACCAACCATATTTATTAACAGAGGAAAGCTTTATATATCAATTATATAAAAGTAATTAATTGAGACAAAAATTATGAGGATATACTTATAACTGCCTTTTATGTAGTAAAGGAATAAATAAATATTACACCAAAGAGTGTGTATGTATGTATGTGTGTAATCTTATTTAAGTACTGCTTATGAGACATTCTCACTTCTACCTTGGCATTAGGAAACCAACTTGCTAACCACTTGATTTATAAACTTTTGACAAGATAGAATTATCTGTAGCCTAAAAAAGAAAAATAATATCATGTATAACAAGTTCTCAGTTTCTTTTCTTTCTTTTGTTTTTTACTGACTAGCCTTCAATCCTACACCTTCTTCTATTGCATTAACTAAGAGTCCTGACACAGAGCTGATAATAGGGCAAATAGTATCACTGTGTTCTTCCTGATTTTCATGGACTCCTTTCAAAGTTTCACCATCTAGTAGCACAATTGCTGAAATTATTGATAAACTCCATCAGGCTAAAGCAGTTTTCTTTTAATCTTAGAATCCTAACTATTCTATACACAAAATTAAAATGAAATAAACATTTACATGTAAGATCTCAAACTGTAAAACTACAAAAAGCGGGAAAAGTTTCATGATAATGGTCTTGGCATAGAATTCTAGGGCTTGATACCAAATGCACAGGTATAGAAAGGAACAGACAAGTGAAAATACATTAAACTAAAAAGCTGTGCACAGCAAAAAAAAAAAAAAAAAAACCTCAGAGTAAATTACCAGCTAACAAAATGAGAAAAAGTGTTTATAAACCACCTATATGATGAGTTAATATAAAAATGTATAAGAATCTCCTAAATTCAATTTAAAGCAAAAATCTAAATGACCCAATTAAAAACTGATATTAACCTTTTAAAGTCATGCAATAAAAGACTTGCATAAAACCTTATGCAATACTCTAAATTTTATATCAGAATGTTAAAGACAATTTCAAATCAGTGCTTTATTAGCATTTAATTTTTTTATACTAACATCTAATAGGTAAACTAAAAGGGAATATTTAGCCAATGAAACTATACTATGTAGTACTATAATGGTAAATATGTGGAATTATTATTTATCAAAATCCATAGAATTTGCCAACACAAGTAGAGGGTCTGAAGGCAAATCATAAAATTCATTTAATAATAATAAATATTTATTCATCAATATTAACAAGTATATCACATGAATATAAAACTTTATTAACAGGAGAAATTCTGCAGTAGATGAGGTAGTATTCTGTACTTTCTGTACAGAATAAAAATGGAGCTTGTTGTGCTTAATTTTTCTGTTAACCTGGAACTTTTCTATGAATAAAGCCTGTTCACTAATTATTTTAATATATAATGATAGCATCATGTACTCAAGTTATTCTTTTATTAACAAAAAAGGGGAAGTTTACTTTTGTCTGGATTAGATAGTCCAAAATAGCCCTTCCTTTGTAATTTGATATCATGATGAATTTTGTAAATTTAAGATGTCTATCTTGTTAGTATGACAGTGAAAAGAAGTCTGTTTGGGCTGCAATAACACAATAACCAAGGCGAGGCAGTTCAAACAATATAAATTTATTTTCTCACAGTTCTCAAGGCTGGAAGTTCAAAATCAAAAAATGACAGCAGAGTTGTTTCTTTGGTGAGGCCTATTTTCCTGGTTCACAAATGGCCACATTTCCACTGCATCCCCACAATGCCTTTCCTTTTGCATGGGAACTTTAGCATCCATTGCTGTATTTACATGAACAGGAATTCTATCGTTTTTAATTCCCACCCTTTTGGTCTCATTTAACCTTAATTACCCAGCTAAGGTTGTACTACAAATATAGTCACATCAGGGGTTAGGTCTTCAACATGCAGACTGTGAGGAGAGCACCAATCAATAATGTCTTTTTGGCCTCCAAAATTCAATTCACATTCATTCTCACTCTCATCCATTCTGTCTCCCCAGTCCCTTTCTCTCTCCCCTCCCCCATACCTCTATTTGAGTTTTATTGTGGCATTCATGCATCCATACTTTGATCACATCCATCTCCCATTACTCTTCCTTAACTCCCTCTTCCTCAACTCCTGACCCCTTCCTCTTATCTACTAATCTTCCTCTACTTTCATGTCATCTTGCATTTTTCCCCCTAGAGGTCACATATTAAGGAAAACAAGTGAGACTTCTCTTTCTGAAGCTGGCTTACTTCACTTAACTGAATGATCTCCAGTTCCATCTTTTTTCCTACAAATTATAATTCAGGTCCTTCTCACATGCAAAAGACCATTCACCTTATCCTAACAGCCCCCTAAGTTTTAACTCATGCTAGTATCAACTCCAAGTCCAAAGTCTCATCTAAACGTCACCTAAATTATATAAGGATGAGGCACTAGTTATGATTAATCCTGAGACAAAAATCCTCTCCGCCTGTGAAACTCTGATTATTATACAAGATGTAAACTTCCAAAATCAATGGTGAGGAATGCACTGGTTAGCCATCCCTTTTTCAAAAAGGAGAAATCAGAAAGAAGAAAAATCTTAACAGTTCCTTAGCAAGTCCAAAACCCACAAAGGAAAATGTCATTAAATATTAAGGTCCAAGAATAAATTTCTTCGACTCAGTGCTCTGCCCTAAGCCCACTATAACAGTGTTTTTTTTTTTTTTTTTTCTGGGCCAGTGAGGGTGGCATCCTACCTTTACTGGCTCCAATCAGTGGCTTTTTCCCTAAAGCTATGGATGGCGGTACTCTGCCCTGCTGAAAATGAAAGGGTATCCCACACTCTCTGAAACTGAGGAGGTGACAGCCTGCCAATCTCAGAATCATCGTCAGGCTCATTCTTATCTTTTCTTCAAGGATTCAGCACTTTTCTGGTCAGATCATCTAGTATTCTGTTTTTAGTGTATGTGCTGCCAAAGTGAGCACTCATCTTGCGTTGTAAAGAAGGGCCCAGACACTAACCTAACTCCATGTTGGCTCTCTGACTTTTTTGTTTTTCTCTCTTCCTTCTGAACACTCTAGGGTCATTTTTTCCTGTAGTTACCTTATATTCAAGATACAACAGGCCTGATAAACATCTATGATGAAGAACTAAAACCACACACATACAAATACCCCAAGCACCAGTGACCTTCACAGATGCCAACACTATTCACATGGGCAACCTGAGATAATGGCTAAGATAATGATTAGCCAGCCCATGGTCTGAACATGATTGCTTGCTTTTCCAGTTCTGCAAACCACTGAATGCCTTCATCACTGCTCATCTCTCCCAGTGGCTTCCTAGAACAAGTAGCTCAGTCTGGTGGGATCGCCCAGACCCAGGTTCTTGCCCTAACTCCAGTAAACAGTCCTATTGTATAGAATACCAGTCCTACTGAATCCCTGGAGTCTATAAAGAATTCTTTCCTTTATTTTGTTCCATCTGTCGTTTTAAATTCAAGCAGACAATATCTCTGTTGCAATAATCCCGTCTTCTGCTGAGGTGATTGCTTAAACTGTGGGTAATCTTCATGGGGAGATTGTCCAGCCACAAAGAACCAAGAGTTCCTGTTCCTTCTAGAATATTCACAGTATGAATATGCTGAGAATTTAGCAAATCTTAATTTCTGGTTCCTTTTTCTTAACAATCCCTTCTAGATTTATCTCTTTTCTTTCACTAGATTACCCTTCAAAACTTTGCTCATAAATTTGTTCTGTATCATTACCCAAGTGCTACCTTCCATATGAAACTCTAGAATGCAATTCAGCCAAACTTGTTGCTACTTTATAAAAAAAACTGCCTCCCTCCACCAACCTTGGATAGCATTCCTCATTTCATATGAAAAGTTCACCAGAATTATTTTCAACATTCATATTCCTACCAACTATTCCTTCAAGGCAAATTTAGACTTTTCTCCAACAGATGTGTCAAAATTCTTACAGCCTTCACATATTATCTAATTCCAAAATCACATTTTTAGCCATTTGTTATAGCAAAGTCCCGTTTGACAATACCAAAATCTGCAGTGTTGTGCTTGGGCTACCACAACCCAATACATTAGACTGGATGGCTTATATAAGAAATACATATTTCCTCACAAATCTGAAGTCTGGCAGGGTTTATTTCTGGTGAGCAGTGTCTGACCCACAAATGAATGCCTATTTCCCAAGTCCTCAAATGGCCTTTCCTCTGTATGTTTGCAATTCTGGGATGTCTTCTTCTTCTTCTTATAAGGACACCAGTTCTATCACATTACAGTCCTACCTTTATAATTTCATTTAACCTTAACTACTCCCTTAAATGTTTTATCTCCAAACTAGTAACATTAGTAGAACTTCAACATATGGATGGGGGGCCTTCAAGAAGTCAACTCAGTCTATAACAGTACATACAGAACTCAAGCCAGTTCCCTCACAATTCTGACATTATTATTAGCATTCTCATGTTTTATTGTGTGTCTATTCTGTTACATTTTATTCATACAATAATGTCATGGCATACAGAAACAATGAATTCATAATTTCTCAAGATGGAAAAATCATCTATAAACAAACAAGAAGAATCAATAAGTGAAATAACCAAAGGCTTTGGACTCCTTTATCAATTATATTTATTTAAAACTGGGACAAGATAAACAGGCAAGTACAGTGAAATTGCCAAATATATGAAAAGAGTAATGCATATCAAATTAGAAATAAAATGCTTAAATGATTTATCTAATTTAGACTATCTCAGTGCTATATTATTTCTGAAATTCAGTGTTTGAGGGGAGGAAGGCTTTGTGTTTCATTATTTGAAGAGGGGTCTTGGTACCCAGGCTGATACTGAATTCTGGACTCAAGTGATTCTCTTGCCTTGGCCTCTTTTTTTTTTTTTTTTTTGGTACTGGAATCAAACCCAGGACCTTGCACTTGCCAGGCAGGCACTTACACCTCTGAGCTATATCCCCGGCTCTGGCCTCTTGAATAGCTGGAACTATAGCTGGAACTATCACTGTGCCTGGCTCCCCAGGTTTTAGTTTTGTTTTTCAGCTGCCTATACCATCTGGAGGCTTAAACTAAAAATGTACATATGCTTTTTCTCTCTCTTCCTCCCTCTCTCCCTGCTTTCCTCCCTCCCTCCCTCTTTCTCTTTTTTTCTCCTTCCCTCTCTTATTCTCTTTCTCTTTCCTTGTCTCTGTGGCAAAGGTTGCATAACTAGAAATGCTAAGTACATTATGTCCCCATGAAATGAAAAGGAATAGCCCTTTTGTAGATACTAAGAAACAGTATTTTTTAATGTAAAAGAAATCTCATCATGATCTGGGACACAGTAACCTTAGAAGCAAACCACAACTGCTTTGCAAAGTAGGCTTTAGAACCAGTGACTATTCACTTCAATAGAATATCACACATAATAATTCTATTAGGAATCAGCTGTGTGGACATTATTTTGTAAAACTGATACTGTATCAACAACCTCTGCTGATGCTGAATATTTCTGATTTGTACTATGAACATAGAAGAACTGAAATAAAAAGTACCCAAATCTGAGTAGGCCACTGCAAAGTACTAACAAGAATGCAATCACTGATCTGTGAAATAGTATAAAAATGTAAATGACTGAGCTTACAAACACAATAAACAAACTCAAAATTTGTTTTTTCAACCATTTAAAAATGCATGAAGACAAAAAGTAATCCTGTTACGTAGAAATGAAGACAAGAATTTATAGTTATGACTACATTCCTGTAGGATTTACATGCCTTATTCTGTTCAACAGATATTTCTGGCACATATATTATTTAGTAAAAGCTGGCTTATAATCTAGGATCCCTTTTTCTTTCAGTTTCTGTCAAGGACATCAGATACTTTATCTACACAAATAGCAGACTGGATCAGGTTATTTGCAAACTGTCAGTTCTATAATTCTAGGCATGGCAGCTGCAGAGATTAAAATAGTGTTTAAAGGTTCTAATTTACTAACCCTAAAACTGTCTAAATCATGAATTACACAGACCTCAACCTTCTTCGATAATTGATATTAAACATTTCTGCCACTGAAAACTATAAAGTCAATACTAATAGTTAAATACACTTTTGACTTCATATCCACAAACATTATTCTTGGAAAGTGACCAACTTCTGTTGATTAAAAGAATAATAACCAACTACTTTATCCCTATCTAGCTCTCACACTCCTTACTTTCAACTTCCCTGGGCTTGCTGAGCTCCTAGGCACTATGCAATATATATAAACTTTAATGAGAAAAAGCAATATAAACTTATATCATAGTGACTTCCAGGTACTGCCTACCCAGACCCAAAGGCTCCTAGGCCACTTCAGTTGAAGTTGATGAATACCCCTTCTTAATTCTTGTAAACTGCCCCCTCTCCACATAGCTCAGGCACTTAAGTTTTGAAAGCTCAGTGCTGTCTCTAAAGATATCACTGAAGAAACAACCATTTTGTAAGTTCTATGTTCTAATTAGTGTTGTTGTTTTTTTTAAATGCCATCACTTTTTGGTAAAAGAATGACTTTTAAAAGATGAATGAGGGTTACACTGAGGAGAACCCATACAGCATTCACTTCTTACACACTACTTTTTATGGGGAAAATAAAAGGGAGAACTTACATGCAGAATTAATAAAGTACTGTGTAAAGCTAAAACATACCTTTAAAAATGTTATGTGCATATTTGTGTGTACCTAAAGCTCTTAGGAATTACTATGACTTTTTAAGTTTTATTACAATGAATAGGGTTAGTCATTTTGGGATAATCTTAAACAGTCTGGACAAATCTAAGCATAATTTTAATAAGGTGTCATGAATATATCAGATTTGACCAAGAAGGTAAACTAAAACAAAAATAATCAAATCAATGATTTTTTTTAAGTTAATGTTAAGTTTTGTTTTGAAGCTACGTCCATTCATTCTATGAATATTTCTGAGAAGTTACTACTTTTTCATAGAATATAAAGAATAACAAAAACATGTATTGTGAAACCCTATAAAAGCATAAGAGAAGTTCTGAGTCACTTGGGTGGGAGAGAGGGGGTTAAAACTAGCGTGACTCTCAAAGGGAAACAATTAAGAAAAGATTTAATTACTCCTGATGTCAAATG
The DNA here is from genome assembly GCF_000276665.1 of Chinchilla lanigera. Lineage (NCBI taxonomy): Eukaryota > Metazoa > Chordata > Mammalia > Rodentia > Chinchillidae > Chinchilla > Chinchilla lanigera. Next base: position 4,697,903 of record NW_004955446.1, read on the forward strand.
GAGCCTTCTTTCCCTAACTATTTGGTAGGCTAACTACTTTGAAGGAGAAACATGAACTAAAATATTTACTTTATGTGAAATATATTAATACGAAGCAAGTCTTAACAAAACTTAATAACTATTTGTGTAATTTGCCATGCTTTCATTAAATGAATATATTTTTGATGGATCAAAATGTGAATAACGAAGAGAAGATTCAGATAACAATGTGGCAGCAGGGAAAGACAAACTGTCTTGGCTTGGAAATGGTTTTGCTTCAAGGGCAAAAGAAACAGTTATACAGAAAGATATTTTGGATGTAAAGCTAGGTAGTTTCACTAGTTTACTGTAAATGATTCTTGGCTTCTAAAATATTGCTAGATAATATATACTAAAACAAAGGTATCTCCTAATAGATAAATCACTGAGTGGGCAGCCAAGAGATTTGGGCTTACTTCATAATTTATTCTACCATCTTTCCCAAAGGAAAGTTTAAACCTCCTAGTGTTTTTATTCATTGCTTTGTCTTTCCTCAATGATCTTTACCCTTGAAGAATCTGTTATTCAAGCCTCTGTTTAGTACATATGTCATTGAGTCACCAGTAAAATATCACACTAATGTGTATTCATTTTTTCTTTTATTAGGAACTCTCAGAAAAAGAGCAAAAAAAAAGTATCTCAAGTATTTATCATCCCTTGCAAGATGACAGGAGGCCTTGTACTATGCATATTGCTGAACTGAATTGGACGCAACAAGACCTACTGTTTTTGAACAATGAAAGAAATCTCAGCTATATCAGGTATTGTCTTCATTGCATTTAATTCACCTATAAACCAGAACCATGGGGAAAAAGTATCCTGCAGCATCCTGCAGGAACAACAGTTTCACAATGTATTTTTCAGGTGCTCCAGAACCATCATCAATCCAGTAATGTAAACCTTAGTAAACCTTTAACTTACTCATAATTACTTAAAATTAGAGGAAACATGGAGTTAGCTACACTTTTGAAATGGATTCCTAGATTTAAGTTTTAAAGAAATTCTCTGAAGTAGGAATATGGCTATGAAAATAATTTTTTTAGTTTTCCAGACAAATTCTACTATTCCATTAGTCCAGAAAACTAATGTTTTCCAGACAAATGGAAAACATTTCTAGGGCAATACAGTTATAATGTATGTCTCCATCTTTACAGTATTGTTACTAACATGTAAACTGACAAGATTTCCAGATTACATGTAGAATCTAAAAGAAGTCAAGGATGGTTGCAAATTCTTTGTTAAGGGTAACTTTAGGAATGGAACTGTCACTGACCTATATAGGGAAGGGTGCAGGTAGAACAGAAAGGCACAGCAAGAGTTTCATTTTCAGTGTATTTAGGTTTGTAGTGTCTGACCAGAAAACCTAATTGTAGAATGGTTTGCTAAAGCCCTGCAAATATTAAGATCTATAAAGTTGTGAGTAGACAGAAAAGAAAACCAAAAATTGAACCCCGAGTTCTCGCAAATTTTCTAAAGGTACAAATCTTCTCTCAGTTGTGTCTATACCTCTCATTTATTTTCTCAGGGATTTTGTAATTTTGGGTACAAACCCACATTTGCCATGAGTCTGGTTTGAGATCTTGTTTGAGAACATATCCTGCAGGAACAACAGTTTCACAATGTATTTTTCAGGTGCTCCAGAACCATCATCAATCCAGTAATGTTTTTATGTAAGAGTCTCAGTTTGGGGTTCCCTGTCTTACCCCAGTAGTATAAATTAAAATCCTCAGAAATAAAACTAAGGATTCTGAAGTGATTTGGAGAATATTATAATCTGAAAATGGGTAAATAAAGGAAAAGAATCCAATCAAGCATTTATTCTACCTTCTTTATAGACCATCTCAAGATAACCAAATTGTTTATGAGGAAAATTTCTTTATTATAGCAGCATGATGTTAATAAATATAGGATGATTACTTTACATTACCATTTTTCAACCCCCAATGAAATGATACATCTAGATAAAACCAGGAAGAGATGTTAGATGCTTTAGAAAAAACAATGATGGGGGAGACTACACGATGGCAGAGTTGAAGCAGGCCACATTTCATAGTTTCTCCATGACTCCAAACTGAGATGGGGTTAGAAACACATCTCACTAGCAAAGATATACACAGACTGAACGTGAAAGGGTAGAAAACAATATTCTAAGCTAACGGAATCCAAAAGCAATCAGGAATAGCTATAATCATTCTGATAAAACAAAACTTCAAGACAAAAACAGAAGAGACAAAAAATGCTATTATATATTGGTAATAGGAACAAATCACCAAGAAGCTATTTCTCAAAAGAAAAACTATGAATAGTCAATAGGTATATGAAAAAATGTTCAACATCTTTAGGCATTAGCAAAATGCAAATCAAACTACACTGACATTCCATCTGTCACCTGTCAAAATGGCTATCATCAAAGCATTCAAAAAGCAATAAATGCTGGTGAGAATACAAGGAAAAAGGAACACTTACACTCATACTAGGAATGTGATTTAATACAGCCATTATATAACACAATATGGAGGTTCCTCAAAAAACTAAAAAGAAAGTTACCATATGACACAACTATACCACTCCTTGGTATGTACCCAAAGGAATTAAAGTCAGCATACTATATGGATACCTTCTTTATTATACCACAGTTCACAGTAGTCAAGATGTGGAATGAACCCAGGTACCCCACAACATTGGAATAAAGAAAATATGATATATATACCCAATGGAATATAATTCACCAGTAAAAAAGAATGAAACTATGTCACTGCAGGAAAATTGACAGAACTGGAGAGTATCATAAAGCATCAAGTAAGTGAAATAAGCTAGACTCAGAAAGACAAGTATCATGTTTTTCATTAATATGACATCTAAAAGAGATGACATAAAAGTAGAAGGGAGACTGTTATTAGACAGACAGGGTATAAGGTATAAGGGGGTTGAAGTGAATACAATGGGGGAATTAAAAAGTTACAAATTATATCATTAAGAGATCATTGCATTGACATGAGTTTATTGTACACTCCATTAAGTGAAACAACAGGTTGTAAAACAGTATATATAGCACTGCCATCTTTTTATTTTCAAGAATGAATTAATGTATAGAATGATGCTCTCTGTTTCAATCTGTCTCTGATAGTGAGATGCTGAGTACTTTTTTCTTTTTGTTTAAGAGTATTTTTGTGGTATTATAAAATGTTTCTAAGCAGAGAAAGTTACTGCTACACAGATGTAAGGTGATGGATATTTTAATTATTTTGGTCATAGTAATTATTTCAGACATATGTATCTCAAAACATGATGTTGCACACCTTAAATTATATTATTTATTAATAAAAATGAGAAAGAAAAAGAATGATGAAGCACTTTATAATGAATGGATAAGGCTATTACCACAGGAACTCAAAGACAATCTGAGATTAGTAAAAACAACACAACTATATGTGTTTGCTGGGGCTGCCATAATAAAGTGTCCCAGTGTAGGTGGTTTAACAATAGAAATTCATCTTCTCACATTTGTGACGGCTAGACATCTAAGGTTAAGGTTTCACCATGCCTGACTTTTTTCTAAAGCATCTTTTCCTCTCACTGTAACCAAAAATGACAGTTGCTGTGTAGATGCCCATCCTTGGAGTTTCTGTGTGTGTTCAAATTTCTTCTGTAAGGGCCCAATTTTACAGAATTTTCACTTAATCACCTTTTCAAATGTTACCTCCAAATATCATGCTTGGACATAATGTGAGTTAGATCTTCCACATACAAATTTTGAAAGACACAATTTAACCCATAACAACCCCAAACATCATGAGACCCTCGGTGATATGCGATAGGAAAATTATAGCACCATTCAAGTGGCATCCTCAAAAGAGTAAAGAATAATCTGAATCAAATCAAACACTAAATCTATGAACCACTTTACTTACCATAAGAACATAAAAATATGTTAAATGATACCATAAGGATACACCTGGCTGAATCCAGAATATAGCAAATTGTACAGGGCAAATTATTTGTTTTAACAAATAATTGGATTTGTAAAGAAACTTGAGGTTTAAGAGACATATCCATTGACTAAAGGAGATAGAAAGGAGGAGTACATTTTTGACATCTATTGCACTGCATCGTGACCAGAGTTAACAACAGTGAATGTGTATCCCTGTGTATTTATCTCGTTAATATGACATCCAATATGTTTTTTAAGGTCCTTAGGCTAGAAACAAATACTGAAGTACCTACAGGTCAAATTAAATAATATAAAAAGAAATTAGATAATACAGAAAAAACAAACAAGAATAGACTATAAATAACCATTAAAGCTGCTGATGGATACATGAGGATTCATTATATCACTCTATTTTTGTGAATACTTTAAAATTTCCATAAAAGACCTAAGGAAACTTAATTTATAGAATATTTACATGAGACTTTTCCCTACCTTCTACTTAGAGACTAGGCCAGTATGTATTTCTTTATATCTCTCTTTGTCAGTGAATGATTTTTTTCTCTAAACTACTGTTCAAATGAGAATGTTGTTTTTTCCAAATCTTGGCTTTAGCCAGGAGTCTCAGTACAAATGCTGGCTCATGTGTACGCAAGGTCTCAATTATCTGTATGACCAAGAGTGTTAAAACCCACGCTCCTAGATTAAAGAACACAGCAACTCCACCTTCACCAGGGGGGAGGATAAATTTTATGCCATGTCTCTATTTCCTATGCTCTCCCACCTTTGTTCTTTTCAGTGCTTTTGGCTTTTACTTCCTTTACTCCAAATTAATCTATGCAACTTGGTAGTGTTTAATCAACTATTTCTCAAATTGTTCTGCATATCACTTACATTTTCAGGTTATCATAACCAGAAGCCTCTACTTCAGTAAACCATAAAAAAGAAAAACTAATTTCAGTTATTTGGTAGTGTCATTTAAATTTATATCCATGGTTCTTAGGATTTGATCTAAAAGCTTCAGAACGCTAAAGGGAAGAGGAAAGGGAGGAAAGAATATTAAGGTGGATTGAGGACAAGCACTTATCTCCAGCTTTTTCAGAAAGGTAAAATGGAGCAGAATTTATCTCTTTTAAAGACGAAAGGAGATATTTCATTCCACACACTCTACGAACAATAAGCAAATATGAAACCTCAAAAATTTTAGGTCAGAAATTATGGTTCTTGACATCTAAGTTTTACTTTATGGAAAATCTGAAGCACTTCATTTTTAACACCAAAGGAGAATTCTTCTTCCTGAAAAATGCAAACAGATTACTTTCTCCCTCCCATTAGAGGCTTCCCAGTGCTCTGCTAAACAGGTGGCTGCCCCTGATCTGCCAAATTACATTCTATAGCTCAGCAATCTAGCCATTCCAATGGTTCCCTCCTCCTGTTTGCATTCTTGGATCCTTGAAAAGTTTGTCTTTAGCCCTAGAAAATATTGCCATATCTTTCAGGTACCAGTTTAAAGGCCCCTTTTTATTGGTGGTGGGGTGTTATGTTTTAAATAAAAAACATTCCCCTAAAAGTCTCCTGTGTTCAGAAGTGAGACTTTTTTCTTTTGGAAGGGGACTGTTTCATATCGGCACTATGTTCATCAGTGGATTAGTCCACTGGTGAGTTCATAGTTGGGTGTGCTGTTGGGAGGTGGAACCTGGTGGGAGTAGGCAGGTCACTGGGGACATAGAGAGGTGTACTCTTATGCTCAGCTCCTACTCCCTCTTTCTGCTTCATGGCTTCCATGGGCTTGACACCCTGCCTCCACCATGCCCTCTCTACCATGATGTTTCTGTTCTGCAGCCAGTCAATCAATGACTGAATTCCCTGAAACCATGAGCCAAAATAAACCTTTTTTTCTTTAATTTGTGAATGTCAGGCATTACTTTTCAATGATGATAAAGCCAACTAATATAAAAAATTGGTACCTGAGAAGTGTGGTCATTGCTGTGACTGTATATGATCATGGGGCTCAGAAGCCATTGGAACTCAGCCACTAGATGAATTTGGAAAGTTTTGGAGATGCTGGCTAGAGAAGTCTTAGAATGCTCTAAGCAGAGATTGATGGAAGATGCTAGTGGGAGCTCAGACGATCAGAATGTTGACAGAAATGTGGACAGTAAAGGTCAGAGTCATGAGGTTTTAGAATGGAATGAGGACTGCACTAAAACCTGGACTAGAGTCATGCATGCTTATTTCTGGCAGAGAACTTCTCTCCATTTTATCCATGTCCTAAGATACTGTGTGAGGCTGAATTTAAAGGAAATTGAATAATTGATCTGACAGAGAAAATTTCAAGGAAGTCCAACATTCAGGCTGTGGTATGGGTACTGTGGCTGCTTTTAGCCATTTCTATAGTGAGAATCAAGAACAAAAAGCAGAGCTCAACCATTTGAAAAATTTTCAGCTATACCAGAAAGAAAGCACCTGTAAAGTTGGAGTCAAAGAGAGGATGGTTGCTGAAAAAGGTTAACATTTAAAAGAAGCCAAGTATTTTGGATCATGACAATAAGAAAGAGTTTTCTTTTGACTCTGCTGGTGATTTCTTTAGATGTGCAGAAACTTTTCAGTAGGATGAGATCCCACTTGTTGATTCTTTCAAGTGTTTCACGTGCAATTTGGTTTTTATTCATGAACTCTCTGCCTACCCCTATGTCTTCGAGGTTTTTACCTACTTTCTCTTCCAATAGATTTAGTGTTTCTGGTTTAATATTGAGATCTGTGAACCATTTTGACTTGAGTTTGGTGCATGGTGATAGGCTTGGGTCTATTTTCAGTTTTTGGCAAGTATTGAGCCAATTTTTCCAGCACCATTTATTAAAGAGGCTATCATTCTTCCAGTGAGTTTGATTGGCCCCTTTATCAAAGATTAGGTGGTTGAGTGTGTTTTTGGTTGTGTCTGTTTCTTCCAGTCTGTTCCATTGATCCTCAGGCCTGTTTTTTAGCCAGTACCAGGTGGATTTTATGACAGTAGCTTTATAGTATAATTTTAGGTCAGGGATTGTGATTCCACCTGACTTGTCCTTGTTGCCCAGGATTGCTTTTGCTATTCTGGGTCTCTTCTGGTTCCAGATGAATTTAAGGCATATTTTCTCAAGATCTGTGAGGTATGTGGATGGTAGTTGAATGGGAATTGCATTGAAGAAAGATATCCTGAGAGCATCTCAGGAAATGACAAGATCCCATACCTTCAAAGCCCAGGGCATAAAAGGGTAAACTCTTTTGGAAAACTGCTTTGAGAAGACACACAGGGTGCTCAGGTCATTCATGGCCACCTAGAGAAGTGTGTCCCCCAAGTTCAGCCATCCAGGCCTTCAATGACTATTGCAGCTGCTGTCCAAAGGGGCCAAATTATGGCTCAAACTGGCAGCAGACTCACATTATCCATGTGATGCTAGCTTTTTTTTTTTAGGCATGCAAAATGTGAGTGCTGTGGGGTAATGGAGGTTTCCACTCCAACTTCAAAGGAAGGCCTGGGAGGCCAGACAACATGCCCCTGAAAGGGGCAATACATGAAGCTGTGATGATGAAGCCAAAGGTTCAGTGGAAACTTCAGGAAGTGCCAGATACCAGGAATATAAATCATCTGTTCAGTGAAAGAGATAGAAGGTCATATGGGCTGCGAACTATGTGGCCATATGAATGAGGATGCCCAAACCCCCTGAAGCTCACATCTCATCAGAAGCACCCACAGGTACTGGACAAGGAGCTATAGGATTTACTGTTTGTCCTGCTGGTTTTAGTGGTGCTTTAGCCTGATTCCTTTTCTATTTCCTATGCCTCCCCTTTGGAATGGGAATATTGAACCTATACTATTATATGTTGGAGATATTTAATATTTTTTGCTGTTTGTACAGGGACTCTCAGCTAGGAGTGTGACTTGAGTGTCAAAGCAGATTGGTTCATGCTCAGATTAGTAAGTTGCAATCAATGCTGGAACCAGTAAGACTTTGGTGACTCTTAGAGGTAGGTTGAATGCACTTTGCATAATGAGAAGGACATGAGCATTTGTAGGTCAGAGTCAGTATGTTATGGTTTAGATCTAAAATGTTTCCCCACACTCTCCCTTCTTCAAAGGTAGGGCTTTTTTGGAAGGTGAATGGATAACACAAGAGCTATACTTGTCAGTAATTAGTCCACTGATGTCTTCATAGCTGGGTAGGCTAGTTGAGCCTAGTTGGAGCAGGAAGGTAACTAAGGGCAGGGTTTGGAGGAGTATACCCTTGTCCCCATCCCTTTCATGCCCTGTTTGCTTCCTGGCTGCCATGGATTGAGCATTATTCCTCCCACAGGCCTTTCTGCCATGGTATTTCTGCTCCGTAGCCAGTTAACCAGGGAATGAATCCTTTGAAAGCATGAGCCAAAATAAACCCTTCTTTTAACTTGTGGGTGTCAGGTACTATGTCTCAGAAATGAGAAAGCTGACTAATACACAAGACAGTTTCCTCAATCTAGGTATGATCCTTTTATATTTTCCTCTGAAGGCCTTTTTTGTTTTCTTTCAGAACATTTATTATACTGTTGATTACTTCTTTCATGTCTGCCTTCTTTGATGAATTGCAAACTCTTCAACAGTTTCAACCCTTAGTATCCACGAGATATTGGTTCCAGGATCCCCAGCAGTAGTAAAAAAAACTCAGCTTTTTAAGTCCCTTATATGATATGAATTTGTATGTAATCTACATACATCTTCTATAATTTAATCTGTAGATTATTTTTAACACTCAGTTCTTTAAGTCCCTTTTATGATATGTATTTGTATGTAATCTACACATTCTCTTCTATTAATTTGTAGATTATTTTTAATGTTAATGCTATGCAAATAGTTGTTATACAATATTGGGAAAAGGGCAAGGAAAAAAATGTCTGTTCATGTTCAGTAAAGACACAATTTTTCCCAATACTTCCCAATACTTCCACAGTTGGTTGAATCTACCAATACATAATTCACAGACACAGAGGATTGACTATTATAGTGTTAACTCTATTCTATGGTACCTATATGAATGAATAATTGTATGTTAAAGAGTAAACATAAGACCAAAACAAAAACCAAAACCATCTAATCCTGTCCTTACTCTGCTTAAAGTCAGGGCACAATTTATTGGCATTAGGCATCACTTCCAGAGGAAGCTAGTCTCATTAGCCTCATAAAGCTATTATAGAGATTGACGCTATTATAGAACATAGCCCAAGTTTCATGACATAATGAACCACGTTTTCTTATGACTCTGTGTTACTGGATATATTAAAAATATTTATAATCTTCATCATAAAATATGTATTTCCCCCTTTTTAATTAGCAAGTGGCCAAAAAGTGGTATACCCTCTATATTTTTTAAACTAAAATCTCCACATGAAGTCAAAGGGTTGACACTACTATTTTTAAAAATAGCTATTTTTTTTTAGTATAATACTTAGTAAGTGACACTGGCTTCTTTAATCATAAAGACACTCCTATGAGGTCTGGATTAACTTTTATACATGAGAATATTGAGCCCTGAGAAATTAAGGAATTTCTCAAACTTCTCAAATCATTCTAAATATTCTAGTTTTCAGATTTCTAAGGATGAGAGGGGTAAGGAAGTTGAAGTCCTGTCAGAATTCTAAGTTGAGAGAGCAAAGTGCTCACTTTACTAGTGCAGAGAAAGGCAACCAATATCATTAGCTGTGCTCCCTACCTGTTGACATCAAAGCTGGCTACAGTAAGAAAAGCGGAACACAGAAGCAGCAACTATCTCCATGTAATATCTTTTACCCTATGTCAGACATATTCTTTTTAGCTATCCTAAAAATAAAACAAGGTCAAATAAGCTGTCAGAGTTCACACACTACTGCACATACCATTATTTTAGTATATAGATTTGAGGGCTTTTCCACTTTTAACTTTTGCATCGCCTGTCTGTACTTTCTTCTTTTCTTTACAGAATCCACATCAAGGCACATGTAATTTACTATCATTTAGTGTCTTCTTTTTATCAACTTCTCACTGTCTTTCAGCAACCGCTTCTGTAGATGGCTGCTGAAGTCCTTCAGCATCAATCTTCCTGAGCTTTACTTATACACTTCAGTGGTGTATTAGGACCTATGGTACACTAGTTGCTTCTTCTGTCTTCTCATTCAATGAAGCCCTCAGAGGCTGCTAAAGTATGTAGGGTCTAACTTTCCTTCTTTAAATGTTTCCCAAGATTAATGCTTTCTACATCCTGAACAGTTACTCACAACTCTCAGTAAGTCCAACATCCACAGTTTTGCCATAAAACTTTCTATGGTGATTAGTAAAGATCTTTTCATGAAATCAGATGGATTCATTTTGTGAAATTTCTTTAAAGTCAGTGCTTTGAAAATCATATTCCCTATGAAAGCAGCTGCTGCACTTTGACCCTCACATAAAATTTTATAAGGAATCCCAAAATTTCCACCTAACAAAAGCAATGAAGGGGTTGAATATTTCATTATTTGCAGAAATCCTGAAAATGGATACAAAACAGTATATTCATGAAAATATTACCAATCAAGTTATGAAATTAATGTTATATTCCTTTCAGTAATAAATCTTGTCTTACTCTACAATATTTCAGAGGTTTTATTTTAGGTTGCCGTATCTGTTTTTCTTCATACACAAGTTTAATTTCCCAGACCTCTTTGGTAAACAGACAGATTAAGAAAATTACCCATGATCCATGATGGTTTTTCATCTATGGGGTCAAAACTTGCTGATATCGAAAGGTCTCCAACCATTAACCTTATCTCTAACAGACCTCATGACCTGGTTTTCTGCTCCCTGCTCTATACTTGGAGTGGGCATCTTGCAGGACCTTTATTGCCTATATTCTTCCCTTGGAGAGAAACTGAAATAACCCATAATTAAAACTAACCACAATTGTTCATGTATTATCACCAGGGTTCTTTGTGCCTCAGGTCTCCATATGCTCTGCCAGTGATGCTTCTGCCTAGTGGCTTATTGGAACTTGCTCTGAACACAGGAAGGAAAAGAAAATCCAGCAGCTCCTGCCTTACAGAGCAGAATCTAACAGGCAGAGATACACATTTGTTCAGTTTGCTGGTCCTACTTTAAGGGCAGAATGGACCCTTTTAGTCTATATTTACTAAGAAGTCAGCATTATGAGTTCAGGGTGGGAGATACAGATACTAATGCAGAAAATTTAAGTCACTTCTTTCTGGTTTTGGATTTTAGTTTTATTATTATTCCTGGTTTTATGTTGAGTTTTCATTTTATCCCACATCTTAATAGACTCATGAAAAAAATGAGACAAGGCTATACAGGAGACTGCTAGTTAATAGAACTAAAAAACTTATATACATTTTTAAAATTAATATTTTATGTAATCTCAACAAGAAACTAGGTGGCATATTTATTTCATTTACCTATTCATACTGTGCCTTACCTAGAAACATCTTTGGAAAATAGCTACAAACTCTGAAAAGACCAAGGTTGTGACTACATTGCTGGTTCATAAAACCATTTCAAAAAAACAGAGTAGAATATATTGATAAACTGAAAAATTGATAACTTTTAAGTTTTAGTATAATAAAGAAAATTAAGATACCTCCCCCAAGCTATAAGAAACTTGTAAGAAACTTACAAGAAACTTATATAAACAATGAATTAAACAACACACATTTTCAAACGACAAATATCCAACAGAAAAATTAACAAAGCAAATGAAAATGCAGTAGCCACAAGAGAAAATCCAAATGGTGAACAATCACATGAAAAGTATTCAGCCTCACCAGAAATCAAAAAAATGAAAATAAAAATTAGATTCAATTTTACCACATTCAGAAAATTTAGTCTTATAATACCAAGTATAAAAATGATATAGAGGAAAAACAAGAATGTCATGAACTGCTGTGTGAAGGTATAATTAGGCATTTTATAAAATAATTTGACAAAATTTGCTAAGAAAAAATATGTGTTTAGATAGATTTGTAGTTATATTTCTAGGTTTATATGTATATAAAGAAACATTATATCATATAGGAATGCTCTTTTTAGCAATACTTTGCAACAATAACAAAAACTGGAAACAACCAAAGTGTGCATTAACAGATTTAATTATTATGTTTTTGTCCATTCATACAATAGAATAGTATATAGTATTAAAAGTTAATAAACTAAAGCTACCTGTATCTAGAAAGTATTCAAAACTATTTTTAAAAAGTTGCAAAATATACACATTAAAGAATGTAGTATAGTAACACAAGCTTTAAAACACGTGAAACTATTAAATTTGTTTAGTGATACATGCATAAGTAGCACAAATATAAAAACATGCATGGGGAAAACAAGCACCATGTTTGGAAAACAGTGAACTCTAGGAAGGGACCAAAGGAGGCTTAAATTCATCTTCTTTTTCTTCTTAAAAACTAGAATATATATTTCCTTCCTCCTTTCTTGTACTACTAATTTCTATTGGTTTACTGAAAAGAACAGTTAATGCTTAATTGATCAATTTTCCATACCTATATCTGGTAATCTGAACAACTACTTTGAAGATAAGGATAGGTAATATAACAACCATTGTTAATTTCCTATCATCTTGTATTGAAATTTTGTATCATTTTTATTTTTATTTTTTATTCTCTTTAAAATAAAAAAAACTAGAAAACTAGCCAGGAATGGTGAGGGAAACCTGTAATCCTCAAAATCTGAGAGGCTGAGGTAAAAGGGTTGCAAATTCAAGCCCAACCTGGGCAAATTAGTGACTTAAGGAGATTCTCTCTCAAAATAAAACATAAAAAAGCAGTTGGGGATATAGCTCAGTACAAAGGCCTTGGGTTTGCAAAGGCCCTGGGTTCCACCTCCAGGACTGCAAAAGAACAAAATAAGAAGCCAAGCACAGTTTCACACACCTGAAATCCCAGCACTGGGGAGGCAGAGGCAGGATCACTGTTGAGTTAGAGGCCAGCCTAGGATTCAAGGCCAGTCTGAATTTCATAGAAAGACTCTGTCTAAAAAACAAAAAACAAAACAAAACAAAAGAATAACCCCCCCTCCAACAAAATTAGAATAATAAAATGTTAGTATTTTTAAAGCTAAGTGGTAGGGATGTGTACAGGCGGTTAGTAAGCTATTTTCTGTACACATTTCAAGCAGTTTATAATGTTTTAAATCTTTAAAACACTGTTTTATCAGAAATATGGAAACCACATGTTTTTGTATTATTTTGTGCCTCTGAGGAAAAGAAACCTACGTGCAGAATAAGTTCAAGGCTAAAATAAATGAAATATCCAAGAGCAAAAGAATTAACTAACAAAAAGAATTATTAGGTACATTAAAGCATTTACTAATGTGCAAAATACAAAAAAAATTTTGTATTGCTTTGAGGAGTATATAAAGCTGCATTAGACTTTCATTTAATACTTAGATACCAAAGTATAGCATACTTATAATCAGGAGGAAGGGGCTACCACTATAAATATTTCAGCCAAAAATTACCTGTGCAAAGTGGTCTCGGTCATTGTGCATCTGAAATACCTGAATGTTTTCTAGGAGACCAAATGCTCAGGACTCACTCTAAGCCTGCTTGATTCAGAAGATCTGAAGTAATGACTGCACTCAGCAAGGTAAAAAAAAAAATTCATTAATGCATGAAAATGGCCCAATGAGAAAAATGAGCAACCCTGACTGATTTAGACAGATGACACAATTTTTTCAATGGCCATATGGCCACCATATCCTGCCTGTACACTATACAAACAATAGATGAAATATGAAAACATAAGTCACTGAGAAGATATTTAATAATACTATTCCAACTAATACAACAAAGAATAAGGGACAGTGGTTACATTTCATATGAAAAGTATTACTCATAAAGTGTTCTTGGTTATTAGTAAATGAATCACACAAGAAAAAAAATAGGTGCGCTTGTTATGGAATAAAGACATCACAAACTATAATTGAAACACTCTCTTGCTGCTATGATAACAAGGCTGAATATTCTTTGTTCCCTCTTCCAGATTTCTCCAGCTAGTTCCTTTACCTTGCTCTAATTCCCAAGAGTCTAGCTTTTGGACTGTAACAACTATGCTCTCTTGCCTTTGGGCTTCCAATTCAATTTGCCAGAAAGTGAAGCTGGAGTAAGTATTTTCCTAGCTCCTCCCTGCCAGATCACAAACAGCACAGAATTCTAGCCTTCTCCACATAGCTAGCTACCCTTTCTTCATCTGTTTGTTTTCGTTGTTCCTGCTGCTGCTGTTGTTGCTTTGCCCCTTCAGCCACATCATGAGAGATGATAATCTTCTCATTATTATAAGCTCTGGGGTAGTGTGGGAGTACACACAGAAAGATTGAGAATGACTGATTTGTATTTTTGAGGGGAAAACATTAAGTGGAGAAAAAATTTAATGCCAAAATAATAATTAAGATCATAAAAAGTATCTAACAAATAGAACTATTAGCTAACTGTCAGAACTAGGGAGTCAAAGAAGGCTTTATGGAGAAATATTACACCTAGGTCCTAAAGGATAGAGAGGATTCAGATAACAATAGGTAGAGTGGAGACAAATGGGAATCTCAATTAAGTAAAATAAGCTAGAAAACTAAGATGAGAGAGGATACAATCATACTCTGTTGCTTGGTTAGTAATTCTTGACAAGTAGGAAAGCTTTATTTCTGAATCTACAACTTTTAATAGTCCTAAGCCAAGAGATACAGCTGTAGAAATATTTATTACCCAATTTATGTATCTCTCAGAAGGCAAATAATCTGTGGAATAGATTTTACCCTGAAAACAAAAATTTGAACTGAATTTGGTCAGGAAGACAAACCTTAGTTTTAATTTCTATCTCCATGAAACTATGATTAGACAGCACCCAATTTACCCACATCACTAGCCCACCTGACTATACTCATTCCATGATACTTCTAGGAAGATGGCAAAGTGGTAAATAGCAGAGAAAGAGCCTCTCTGAGGGTTGTCATTCAAACACTGGAATATAGCAACACAAGGAAGACAAGAAGGGAAGTAGATCCCCTGGGCACAGGAAGGATCTGAAGTATTGAAGCTCACAGAGAGAGCAAAGAGAAAAACATCAACAAAGAAGGAGGAGGTAGCCAGGGAAGCCTTCTCCCTGAGTCAGGATTCACTTTGTGGGAGGAGTGATTCAAACTTGTGGACACAGTGACCTCTGGCAAAACTAGAAGTCTCCATGAAGAGACGTAGCAGTGGAAGGGAACAGGGGACATGGTGGACTGCACTAGCTGGGGGGTGAGCGCTGCGGGCTCAGATGTCCTGCAGAAGACAGCAATTGGCCAGGAGCCTTTCTGGAGAGGGGACAACTGAGTACAAAAATCAGAACAACTGCTGGGTCCATATAGGGGCTCCCAGTTGAGTTCAAGCATGTAGAAGGTACCATGATGGCGCAGACTGAATGCAGGCTGCAGGCTCAGTCTCATAGCTAGAATCCAGCCTTCATTGCAAGGAAATAAAAATGTAGGCTCACTGAGATTACCCACTACCCTGCCATAAAGCTACTGCTGGCTTGCTGGGATAAATCAACACAGATCTGGACTCTGTCTCTACACATTGTCTACCAGTGACAGCAGAGACAAACCTTAAGGGGGACTTTTTTTTTCTTCTCTCTCTTTTCTTGTTTGTTGCTGTTTTGGGGTTTTTTTTCTCTTCATTATTGGATCTTGTTTTTATATGAGTGTGAACGTGGTTGTTAGCTCCTTTGTGTCAGCTGTTCTGTTCTGTTTTGTTCTGTTCTTCCTTTTATTTCTTCCTTCTGTCTTTCCCATCTGTTTTTACACCAGTTTCCCAAAGTTTGTATGATTCCCCTTTGTCCTCCAGCCTTGCTTCTAATCCCTTCCTCTTCTTTTACTTCTTTATTTTTACCTAGCCCCTTTTAAATTTCCTCCCTTGAGGGTAAAAATGACATTCTGAAGACTTACTTACTGTATATGATTTTCTGGTTTGTTTATATGTTCATATGGTTAAAGGTGGCAAATTAATAGCTAACTCAGGGGGCTGGGGATTTAGCTCAGCGGCAAAAGCGCCTGCCTGGCAAGCGGAAGGTCGTGAGTTCAGTTCCCGGTACCGGAGAAAAACCAAAAAAAAAAAAAAAAAAAAAAAAAAAATAGCTAACTCAGTTTGTTATTTTCTAGGCTGTTCTTGATGCTATTGTTATTGCTGACTGTATCACTTTAGCAAAGTGACATAATTATTTCAACCAGCTATTCTTCCTGATATTACAAGACTGAGATTGCCTAAGGGTCATAAAAACACTGTGAGCCAGTGCCAAAGAATGAGGGCTGGACCCAGCAACTCAGCAATGCATTCCCGGAAAATTAAAGAGGTAGGATTTTGCAACACATTCAAAATCCAAAAACCAGCTACACCTGGAAAACACCTCTGAGAGGCAGTCATTTCCTAAAGGTTCTAAACACTAGCATTAACCCAGGAATTAAACTAGAAGGAAGGAAGGAAGGAAGGAAGGAAGGAAGGAAGGAAGGAAGGAAGGAAGGAAGATAGATATCCAGGAGAATAAAAATTCCACTGCAATTCAAGCAGATATCCAGGAGAATAAAAATTCCACTGAAAGTATCTGTAGCAGATTGAGCCAATGTAAGGACAGAATCTCAGATATAGAAGACAAGCTTATAGCTAGTGGTCATAAAAATGATTTCTTAAAAATAGCATGGGACCATGAGAAATCAATACAGCAGGTGCCAGATGATGCAAAAAAGAATAACATAAGATCAACTGGTGTCAATGAAAAAGCAGGGGATAGCACAAATGCGATAAAAAATTGTTCACAGACATTATGGCAAAAAACTTCCCTGGTAGGGAAAAAGAATTTGACATGCAGTTAAGTGAGGATATAGAACTCCACTTAGCCATGATCAAAAAAAAAATCTACAGCCAGGCATATCATATTCAAGATTCCAGAAATTCAACACAAAAAAGAAACAAATCACCTATAAAGAAAAGCCCATCAGAACCACAGCACAAACAGACTTCTCAGCACAAACCCTCAAATCAATGAGAGTTTAGTGTGAAGTATTGCAAGCCCTAAAGGAAAACAACCCAGACTGATGTACCCTGCAAAACTATCTTTCAAAATTGATGGAGAAATAAGATACTTTGATTCCATGATGTCCTAAATGGTATCCATATGTCAATTTTGGCCTGTTGGATATTTCTGCCACAGGTTTCTGAATAGGCTAGACAATTCTCATTCAGAATAATCCATACTTATCTCAGCCATTCTACAAAAAGAAATAAAAATGTTTTGAAGCTGCTTTTAAAACCTGTTGGCCAGCCGTGGTGACACATGCCTGTAATCCCAGCACTTAGGAGGCTGAGGTAGGAGGATCATTGCAAGTCCAAGAGCAGCCTGGGCTACAAAGTGAGCTCAAACCCAGCCTGAACTGCACAGGGAGAATCTTTATCAAAAAAGGCCAAAAAAAAAAAAAAAAACCTGTTATCTATGCTAACCTGTGTTTAAAATCTATGCTAATGGTCCCTGCTTGTTTACAAGGTTTTCCACTATCAAAAAAAAAATGATGAACTAGGTAAGGAGATTACAGAACATGAGGGCAGTTTTATTGCTAACAGGACATTCCCTAGCATTTCTGCTTGCTACAGAAAAACTTATCAAGTTTTTTTTTCAGTGTAGCAGCTGCAATTTCCTCAGCCAGCTGTTGCAAGAGACTCAATCATTCAGGTTATTTCTCAAAAAATATTCTAAAAACCTACAAAAGCAAGAAAATACTTTGTGTATTAAGTAGTTAATGTTCATGTCACCAAGAACACATTTTACTAATACAAATCTATTTTTGTACACTTTATTGTTTACTGCTTTCTCTTTCTGGGTTTTAATAATGGTCCCTTGGTCCAAAGCAAAACATTTTGATACAGGTAATTTTATGGGGTTGTTTTGATGAGGGAAAATTTTGACAAGATTTTAAGAATTATATATATATATATATATATGATAGTTAAGATAATTATACTACTAATTTCTATTAGTTCATTGAAAAGGTTTGTGTTTATATTGTTTGATCAATTTTTCATGCCTATATCTTGTAATCTGAGCACCCACTTTGAAGATAACAAGACACAATGCATTAACTACAGTTACTCTCCTACTATCTTGTTTTGAAATTTTATGTCATTGTTTTTATGTTTTTTCTCTTCAAAATAAAAAAAAGATTTTAAGAATGAACCATTAAATTTCCAGATTCAGAAAAAAAATAATGTTATATATAAAACAGATATCCTCACATTTCTCTTGAGCTTCTCTACCTGCAACTATATTGTACCCAAAGGTGACAATCAAAGTTGAAGGACCAGTCAGGATGAGACTGGTATGCACATGACCTAGAAGTCAAACAATGTGTACAACTAGGACATGTTTATCACCACATTTACTCACTTTAGAAAGGGCCATTCTATGGGAAAATAATTTTCTGCAAATTTATTTGCACATTCCACAGTCTGCATCTAAAAATCTTTGATTTCTGTCAAAGTTAACATTTCCTTTTGATTAAAATATAAATTTGGCTCCTGAATAATACAATTTTTTACTTGATTATGAAAAGACAAGCATCTCTTGCTTTTATATGTCCCTGATCATGCGTTTATTATGCAGTAGGCTGAAGTATATTTGTAATCACAGTGTTATTACTTACTCTCAGCTATACACTGTACAGACAATCCCCTACTCCTATTACCTCAGAAAATGAACTCACATGTTGATTATAAAACTCTTCGTGATAAATTAGGGGGATCAAGTCAATATCTCCTTAACTGTTAATACCATTAGAAGAGCCTTTTGGCACTCACATATGATGTATGCTATATGGTGGTTTGGCTCCTCCAAAATTAATGCTGAGACTTCATCTTCATTGTGGTGGTAGTAAGAGGTGAGGCCTTTTGGGAAGTGATTAAATAATGATGTCTCTGACTCTTACTGGATTAGTGCTTTATAAAAAAGCTTGATGATTACTAGCTTAGGCCTGTTTTTACCAATCTGCCCTCTGCCTCTGAGGCTAAGCGTTGATTTTGGAAGCAGAGACCAGGGTCTTCACCAGGCACCAAACTTTTCGGCCTCCAGAAATAAAAAAAGTACATTTCTATTCTTTACAAATTATCCAATTTCAGGGCTGGAGATATAGCCCAGCAGTACAGTGCCTGCTCTGCAAGAGTGAGGTCCTGAGTTCAATTTCCAGTACCAAAAACAAAACAAAACAAAATTATCCAATTTCAGATATTTTGTTATTTAGCACAAATGGTCTAAGATGTATAATAGTTATTAATTTTTCAAGCCCAAAAATGCATGAACAAAATGAGCGGTAAGTAGGCGTAAATAAAATGTACAGAACACCATTGTTATAGGCTGAAGTTCTTCACTAGGCCCCAGTAGATCAAAGCACAGTGATGTCATGCATTTTAAGCGCCACATAATCAAAATGAAACTTTAAGAAAGCAGGTAATACTCAATCAGACCAGATTTTCCTGAAAAAGAGATGTGCATCAATCAATACAAACCAGCCCTATCAACCTGAGCTGGCAGAAAAGGGAATCTCTTCCATATTAATACTTACAATAAAAGTAACATGATCAACTTTTTAAATTATTTTTCCTTGTTCTCACCATACAAAAATCTACTGTTCTACAATGCCCAGATGAGCACTCATTTTATGACATACTGCATGATTCTAAAATCACTAATAAAAGTCAATTAGACAAGATTTATACTTGTGTTTATGTGAAGTTCAAAGACCTATATGAACTACACTCCAAACTAGTCCTGTTCCAGTAAAATTAGTGACCTACTTAATATATCCTACTTAAAATATAGTTTGTGAAATACCTGATTCTCAACAAAATCAAAGTGTTAAAAAGAGGTGACTGTGAGGTAACAATACAAATTATTAGTTTCAATATGTATAACAGTGTGTAATGTACACAGAGATTAGACTTCAGCTTACAATAACCACTGTCCCTTTCAGTGTAGTCTTCTGGCAAGGCTGCAAACTTATTCTAATAATGTCATTATTTTAAACTATTTTAAAACTGCCCATCCCTTCAAAATTGCCTTCAGAGTTATCAGGATAATCCTTTAAATATCCTTAATAGGGGTAAAATGTAGAATCAAGTTTTGTAATCAGGCAGAAATCATTCTGCCAAGTAGAGAAAATAAGTGCTCAAGCTATATTACATTTATTTTTATTATTTAAACAAACACCAGGTATAGTGGTACACACCTGTACTTGGAAGGCTGACACAGGAGGACCTCAAGTTCAAGGCAGGCTTGAATAAGGTATGGAGACCCAGTCTCAAGCAAAAATTTTTCAAAGGGGGTAAAGACACAGCCTAGCACTACATCTGGTTTAATCCCTAGTATTACAAACAAGTGCTTATCATGATACTTTATGTTTTACTCAGTGTATACTGTACATACATACCTTAACATAGTAATGGTTTATATTATTTGTAAAATGAATCAAAATTTCAAAGGATTCAAAATAATTATAAATAGGAATAGCATTACTAGAGTAAGTTTTTAGCCTCCTATGGTAACTACTTGGGAAGACTATCACTTTAAAACATAAATGATAACATGTTTAGGGAAGGAGTTTCCCACTGTCTGGTTACACTGTGATGGCACAAATCAGTTTCCCTCCACAGAGTTAAAACTAAGGTATTTTCTACCCATTATTTCACTCATTCTCCAAATAATGCTATGAAAGAAACGATAATTTATCATGTTTTTTCAGATGCCTCAGTGCAAGTGGTATAAGGGAAGGAACTTTGTCTATTCCAATTATGTCTAGCGACACTGTTCTATAAACATTGTGCTTTATGGTTAGGGAAATTTAAGTTAATTTTTCAGCATTATGCTTCTTGGTAAATACCCACTGTATAAGTATAAGCTGTTATTATTATTCAGGTAGATGCGTCATAAAATATTACATGTCTATTAAAAATGATCATTAATTTATTGCCTATGTGCCTGGAAGACTTCCTTCTTGATGTATGCGAGTTACTTATTAAAGAGGCTAGGGTCTGTCCTCAGATTCACTAATAAACGTCCAGGTAACTATTTTAAAAGCCTCCAAAAATTTAATGCTCTTTTTTAAATTTTAAAAAACTCTTCACTTTAAAAAATCATATGGAAAAAAAAGAAGAAAATCAGAGTTACAAAAGCTCCATTGAAAAACTATTAAGGAAAATGGTCAAGAAACTGGTAAACTGCTCCTGTCTTTGGGGAAATAAGAAAGTACAATATAATATGAATACAACTGCCATAAAGTTAATTTTAATCAACGTAATTAAAATGACGATTCTGCTAAATGTTCATTTCTTTACGAGAAAAGGAAAACTGCTGCTCAATATTCGGGGATACCTAGCAGCTCGACGCTTCCATTCCACTTATTAATACTCAGGGTCTCCGCTATGATCATATCAAATATCTTTCGGCTGCCAGTAGCACTATGTTTACAGAGGAAATGAAAAATTTAAGTAAAAAAGAATTCGACTCTTCGACTCCACCGATACTATTCAACAACTGAAGTAATTTTGATCTCTTAAGTATCACTTTTAGGGCTAGTATTCTAGGAGTCTGAAAAGATTCCATTCTATTTTTTAAGGAAAGATTTTAATAATTAATATGTAAATTAAAATGAGTACCTTTCTGGCATCCTTTGATCACTAAATTTTGTTTGCGGATGCGAGCCGGACGGGCACACCGAGGACAATAATCCGTCACACAAGTTCTAATCCCCGTTGCCCCAAGCACTGACTGCTTAGTTTTGATACTCGCTTTTCTGCGTGAGTGCCCCAGCAGTCCCCGCAGTAAAATGGAGTAATAAGTAACCTGCCCACATCACGCTCCTTTGAAGTTAACTAATGAGTGCTCTCACGGGTCCATTTAAATCTATTAGAAGCTGCAAAATCACTGAGTATTATTTGGACAACAACCCGGCAGCTTATACTTGTCGGCGCTAATAATAACTTCCCAGCGGACCCTCGCCCCACCTCCGTCTCCAGGCTGGTTAGCCTCACTTCTGACCTCTGCCTCGCAGAAAGTCCGCGCACTCCAGACTCGGGGCTGCAACAAAAGCAGCTGAAACAGCGGCGCCGAGAAGGACCAGACAAAAGGCGCGGACGCGGGCGGAGGACGCCGGCCGCGCAGGGGGTGTGCGCCGCCCTCCCCGCGGCCCTGAGCCCGAGCGGGGCGCAGCTG